>NC_053494.1:201475997-201645997 GCF_905171775.1 Rana temporaria | reverse complement strand
ATAGGTCCGGCGTAAAGTTATGCCCCATAAAGGAGGTGTAACACAGCAGCATCCATGCAAAGGTCTGCACCAGGGAACTCAAGCCGTCGTATTTTACGTTGTTTACGTTGGACGTGAATATGGCTGGGCATAGGTTACGTTCACGCCATAGGCAGTGATCCGTCCTATCTTAGGGAGTAGATCCGACGTGATTCTGAGCATGCGCACTGGGATGCGTCCACGGGACGGCGCATGGGCCGTTCATTATACGTATCTGTCTGAGCCTCAGCCCATCATTTGCATGGGGTCACGCCTCATTTGCATGGCTCACGCCCACTTCCACATACGCCGGCTTACGCCTAGGAAACCCAGCACAGATTTGGCAGCACTGGCTTTGTGAATCCAGTGCTTGCCTCTCTGCGCTGCGTCGGCGTAGCGTAAAGAAGATACGTTACGGTACGGCAGCATAAATATGCGCCGATGTATGTGAATCCAGGCCATAGTGTATATATATATATCAGTGATGGCGAACCTCGGCACCCCAGGTGTTTTGGAACTACATTTCCCATGATGCTCCACTACACTGCAGCATGCATGAGCATCATGGGAAATGTAGTTCCAAAACATCTGGGGTGCCAAGGTTCGCCATCACTGATATATATAAACATGACTTCAGCACTATGGAGAGCTCCACCCAGCAAACTCCCTACTCCCTATAAAAGCTGCCTTGACAGCTTACGGTAAAAGTGACATATGCAGCTGTCCCCATTAATTGTTATCACACTATTATAAATAAGGTGAATGTGGGCAAGAAAGTAATAAAGAAAAATATACACATAAGATATGTAAAACAATAAATATAAATAAATAAATAAAATACATTAAACATATTCATAGTGGTCACCCTAATATAAATAGGGTAAAGGTGGCCATAAAATTAATAGAATAAAAAAATACATAAAATGAAAAAATAAAATACATAGTTAATGAATAAACAATACAATAAACACATAATATACATGAATATAGAAAATAATATTATTAAATAAAATAAAATACAATAAATGCATTCACAGTGGCCACCCTATTATAAATAGGGAAAATGTGATGTGGGCATACAATTAATAGAATTAAATAAACACATAAGTACATGAAATGAAAAAAATAAATACATATATAATAAATAATAGGTAAAATAAACACAAAATAATAACACATAAAATAAACACAAAAAATAAATAAAACAAATATATATTAAAAAAAAATGCATTAAAGATATTCATAGTGGTCACATATATAAATTGGGAAAATGTGGGCATAAAATTAATAAACTAAATTAACACATTAAAAAAAATGAAAATGAAAAAAAATATATATCTAATGAATAATAATAAATAAATGAATTACAGAAATAAGTTTAAAATGATTAATAAATAAAATACATTAAAAACATTCATAGTGGGCCCCATTATTAATGGGGCAAAATGTGGGCATACAATTAATAGAATTAAACACATACAATACATAAAATTAAACAATAAAATACATATATTGAATAATAATAAATAAAATACATGAAACACATTCATCATGGTCACACTTTTATAAAAACGTTGTTTCAGCACTATGGAGAGCTCCACCTAGCTAACTCCCTATCGGGGTAAAAACTGCCTTGACAGCCTACTTTAAATAAGACATGCAGCAGCTATTAATAGTGGGCACACTGTAAAAAATAAGGGGAATGTGGGCAAGACATGTATTAAAAAATAAACACGATAAGATACATTAAAAAAACTTAATAAATAAAATACATTAAACACATTTACAGTGGTCACACTATTATAAAAAGAGTAAATATGGGGAAGAAGTTAATATAATTTATTAAACATATAAAATACATAAAATTAAAAAGCAAAATAAATTTATAATGAATAATAATAAATTAATTAAAATACATTAAACACATTTATAGTGGCGACACGATTAAAAATAGGGTGAAATTGAGCAATACATAAAATAAATAAAATAAATAAATAAATAAAAATAAATGAAAATAAATAAATAAATTGAACACATTCACAGTGATAAAACTATTAAGTTGTGGGCAAGTAATGTGGTCAAATGTTAGAAGATCAAGTTTTTATTAAAGATTCACTTTGCCAGTGAAATACAGATAGCTGTTGGAGAATGCAAACAAGCAAGGAATGGAGCTGGTCCAAAGTGGTGCTTGAAAGTGGTGATGGGATTATTTTATCAGCTATAACATTTCACCAACGGCCAGGTCATAAAACAATGAAATATTCCTTTAAATAAAACAACGCTCATTCATTCAGATCACTTCTTGCTGAAGTGGAGAATATTTAAGTGTGAAAATCTAAACAGAACAATAATATATAACCAGTCCCCAGGGCCGCCATCAGGGGGGTACAGGCATTACACCTGTAAGGGGCCCGATGATCCCCCGGGGCCCGGCTGGCCCCCCTCCCGTTTTTTTATTATTTTTTTTCTTTTTTTGCAGTACACCTGAAAGGGGCCCGATGGCCCCCAGGGCCCCTTACAGGCTGGCCGGCCCCCCTCCTGTTTTTTTTTTTGCATTACACTTGTAAGGGGCCCGATGGTCCCCAGGCCCCCCCCCCCTTATTATCTTGTGTCAGGAGAGAAGAGATTACACTTGTTTTTTTTTTCGTCAAATGAGTATAAAGTCATGCAGAAGTCCCACAACTGCTTTACTAATTGACCTTCTTGCAAATTACTTGAAACACTGACTTCCACTCAAAATAACAAAAATAAATTGACCATCACTTTTTATCAGGACTATTTTTACCAGGACAAATAGAGGGTAAGTCTTCCCAGTGGGGCACACCCCCCCCTCCAAAAAAAAAAAAAAAAAAACAATTCCACATTCTTTCCAACACTAAAAAAAAAAAAGATTGGGCTTTCGATACATTCAAGACTAAAATGGCATAATCCCTTAGTAATTACCAATCTTAGGGGGTCTATTTATGTAGAATGTCTCAGCATTTACAAATACATTTCAAATAATTCCCGTAACGTGTCTACTAGGTGTATTTCCTATGATCATCAGCTCCATCTAGTGGTCATAATATGTATGTTCCTGAAATACCTCAGTCAAAATACTGCACTGTGGGCACTAGATGGAGCTAAAGAACAAAGGAATATACTGTACATATTAGACACATTATGGAGATTATTCATGATGGCTGTGAATTTGTTATAAACAGACGTCTTAGGGGCAGATCCACGTAGCGCGGCGCATTCCTCCGTCGGGCGTAGCGTATCTCTGATACACTACGCCGCCGTAACTTACAGCTTTTTTTGTATCCTCAAAGAATTTGCGCCGTAAGTTACGGCGGCGTAGTGTAAATTTGGCGGCGTAAGGACGCGCAATTCAAATGGATGTGAAGGGGGCGTGTTTTATGTAAATACGTCTTGACCCGACGTAAATGACGTTTTTTTTCAACTGCGAATGCGCCGTCCGTGGCGGTATCCCAGTGCGTATGCTCGAAATTAAACCGGAACAAGCCAATGCTTACGACGGTGACCTCATTCTACGTAAAGCCCTATTCGCGAACGACTTACGCAAACGACGTAACATTTTCAAAATTCGACGCGGAAACGACGGCCATACTTAACATAGGATACGCCTCATATAACAGAGGTAACTATACGCCGAAAAAAGCCTTACGGAAACGACGTAAAAAAATGCGCCGGCCGGACGTACGTTCGTGGATCGCCGTATCTAGCTAATTTGCATACTCGACGCGGAATTCGACAGAAACGCCACCTAGCGGCCAGCGTAAATATGCACGTACGATCCGACGGTGTACTATCTTTTAAAAGTAAGCAGCTACAAATACAGAAGCTGCTGACTTTTAAAATAAGGACACTTACTTGTCCAGCGCGCCCGCGATGTCGGCACCCAAAGCCGAGCTATCCCTTGGCTCTTGGGTGCTGACGCTGCCATCATCCTGGTTCCCTACTGCGCATGAGCGACTCGCGATCCGAATGGTCCCTGCTGTCTCCTGGGACCTGCGTGTCTCCCAGAAGACAGCGAGGGGAACAGGAAGTGGCGTCGACAGGGCCGCTATCAGGAATTTTGGGGCCCCTTACACAGCTTCAGGCATGCCCCCCCTGGAGCAGAAAACCGGGGGGGTGGCGGCATGAAAATTGAGAAGCAGGGGGGAGTGTCGCGAGTTGACAAGCGGGGGGGTGACACGAAATGAGAATGGGGGGGCCGCCGCAAATTGAGAAGCTGGGAGGGGGGGTGCTGCCGCCACAAATTAAGGTCAGGGCTTTGGGTGTTGCCGGAAAAAAAAGGGGGATGCCATCCGTGGGCCCTTGGGGACCACCGGGCCCCTTAGAGGTCAGGGGGGGCTTTGTGGGCTGATGAAAAAAAACAAACAGAAGGGGATGCCATCCAGGCCCCTGGGGACCAACGGCCCCTTACAGGTGTAATGCCTGTGCCCCCCTAAAGGCGGCCCTGGGCGTCGATACCCGCAGATAATGCAGCTATCTATGCCTGGAAGTGTGAGCAGATACCTGTATTAAACAGGTATCTGCTCCCCCCTCCCCCCTGAAAGGTGCCAAATGTGACACCGGAGGGGGGGAGCATTCCGAAAAGCGGAAGTTCCATTTTTGGGTGGAACTCCGCTTTAACATAGTTACATAGTTAGTCAGGTTGAAAAAAGACACAAGTCCATGTAGTTAAAAAAAAAAAGTATATAATCCAAAAAAAATAATAATACAAAAAAATAATAATAATATATAATAACAAATGACAACTGGGCAAAGCTGACACCATTTAGTCTACAAAAAAACTGTGTGTTGTCAGCCCATGTTAGGAAATTAGGAGCTGATTGTATTTCTTCCAGATCAACAGGTTTTTTTTATGTACTTTCAGGGTCTCTAAAGTGATAAGATAGGGAAATGTACTTTTTTTTTATTATTATTTGCCCTGACAGGGGGTCCTGGTGCCAAGGCTGGAACCAACTGCTATGCCTCCAGATTCCACCAGGGTACCACTTACCCATAAAAATATTGCTATGGGACACCATTATTTGTAGTTCTTTTAAATGCCGGCTTTGTGTCTTTTTTTAGGATTGATAGTCGTTTTTAGTTGGCAGGCCCATGCAGAGACTTACTGTGCCCGGCGCTAGTGGCAAAGACTGACGTACCAGAGTAAATGTCCATATACAGTGCCTTGAAAAAGTATTCATACCCCTTTAAATTGTCCACATTTTGTCACATTACAACCAAAAATGTAAATGTATTTTACTCTCCTATTCCTTTCCTGCTATTTCCATGATTAGGATCGTTATGAATAAATCCCCGCAGACTTTCAAAGGTGGCTTCCCATTGTGAGGACTCTCAGGGTCAGTTTTTAATGGAGGGTCCCAACCAGGTCCCATCTCCAGCAGCAGAGATAAAAGGAAGTGTAATGTAATGATGATAATTATCATATGAGGCTCGTTAGGTTTTCAGAATCACACCTCCGATCACAGGAAGAAGCGTCACCCCGCCACTTGCGGTCAGGCGCTGATTTCTTCTGATGCAAATCCAATTTTCACCTTGGCTAAATTAGCAAAATCAGCCAATGCAGAGTCAGGAAATGCAGAACATGAAAGAGACACTTTACCCGTTCCATGTATCGTGACAGCCCCCCCCCCCCCCAGCACAGTATACTCTCCAACCCCCCCCCCCAGCACAGTATACTCTCCAACCCCCCCCCACCCAGCACAGTATACTCTCCAACCCCCCCCCCCCAGCACAGTATACTCTCCAACCCCCCCCCCCAGCACAGTATACTCTCCAACCCCCTCCCCCCCCAGTACAGTATACTCTCCAACCCCCCCCCCCCAGCACAGTATACTTTCCAACCCCCCCCCCCAAGCACAGTATACTCTCCAACCCCCCCCCAGCACAGTATACTCTCCAACCCCCCCCCCCCAGCACAGTATACCCTCCAACCCCCCCCCCCAGCACAGTATACTCCCCACCCCCCCCCCCCCAGCACAGTATACTCTCCAACCCCCCCCAGCACAGTATACTCTCCAACCCCCCCCCCAGCACAGTATACTCTCCAACCCCCTCCCCCCCCAGCACAGTATACTCTCCAACCCCCCCCCCCCCCCAGCACAGTATACTCTCCAATCCCCCCTCCCCCCAGCACAATATACTCTCCAACCCCCCCCCCCCCAGCACAGTATACTCTCCAATCCCCCCCCCCCCGAGCACAGTATACTCTCCAACCCCCCCCCCCCCCAGCACAGTATACTCTCCTACCCCCCCCCCCCCCAGCACAGTATACTCTCCAACCCCCCCCCCCAGCACAGTATACTCTCCTACCCCCCCCCCCCAGCACAGTATACTCTCCAACCCCCCCCCCCCCCAGCACAGTATACTCTCCAACCCCTGCTCATCCACCACCTTCCTGCTCTGTTGGGGCCCTCGCTGTGCCGCTCTAATACAGGGTCCTCCAGTCTTCTGAGTACAAGGGACACATTGTAGATTTTACATATATTTGCAGGGTGAAAGAAAATCAGCTTTATAATCAGGGTCCCCCCATCAGAGCCCCCCCCCCTTGTATCAGGATCCCCATCACAGTTCCTCCTTACATCAGGACCCCATCAGAGTCTCTCTTACATCATAGATCTCATCAGAGCTCCCCCTGATATTAAGTTCTCCATCAGTTTCACTTCTTACATCAGGGTCCTATCCAGAGGCGTTGCTAGGGGGGTGCGGGGGGTGCGGTCCGCACCGGGTGACACCCGCTAGAGGGGTGACACCATCCCGTTTTTTTTTTTTAGCTGACATGCCCTGCCTGCCCTGTGCAATCCCAGCCTGCCCTGTACCACCCCAGCCTGCTTTGTGCCACCCCAGCCTGCCCTGTACCACCCCAGCCTGCCCTGTATCACCCAGCCTGCCCTGTACCACCCCAGCCTGCCCTGTACCCCCCAAACAGCCCTGTACCACCCCAGCCTGCCCTGTACCACCCAGCCTGCCCTGTGCCACCACAGCCTGCCCTGTACCACCCCAGCCTGCCCTGTACCACCCCAAACTTTCCCATGCCACCCCAACTTTCCCTGTGCCACCCTAACTTGCCCTGTACCACCCCAACCTGCCCTATGCAACCCTAACTTCCCCTTTACCACCCCAAACTACCCTATATCACCCCAACAGGCCCTATACCACCTTAACCTGTCCTATACCACCCCACTACACCAACCTGCCACTATACCACTCTATACTACCCTAACCTGCCACTATACTGCCCTATACTATCATTTACAGGGGCTGGTTTGGGGTGCGCCCCATGCCCGTGCGCTGCCTGCTTGGTGCTGGGCAGCCTAGACAGAGGGGGGGGGGGTGACAACATTTTTTACCGCACCGGGTGACACCAACCCTAGTGACGCCTCTGGTCCCATCAAAGCCCTTCCTTACATCAGTGCCCCCATGAGAATCCCTTCTTACACCAGTGTCCCAACCAGAGTCTCCCTTACATCATAGACCTCATCATAGCTCCCCCTGATATCTCCATCAGGGTCCCCATCAGAGTCTCTCTTACATCAGGGTCCCCATTAGATTCCCTCCTGACATCAGGGTCCTCATCAAAGTCCCCCTTACATCAGAGATCCTATCAGAGTCACGCCTTACATCACGGTCCCATCAGAGTTCCCCTGTGCATTAGAGTCCTTCCTTGCATCAGTGTCCCTATCAGAGCCCCTCCTTATATTGCTTACATCTGGGTCCCCATCAGAGTCCCTTCTTACATCTGGATCCCTATCAGAGTCCCTCCTTACATCAGGATCCCCACCAGAGTCCCTCCTTACATCAGGATCCCCATCAGAGTCCCTCCTTACATCAGGATCCCCATCAGAGTCCCTCCTTACATCAGGATCCCCACCAAAGTCCCTCCCTACATCAGGATCCCCACCAGAGTCCCTCCTTACATCAGGATCCCCACCAGAGTCCCTCCTTACATCAGGATCCCCACCAGAGTCCCTCCTTACATCAGGATCCCCACCAGAGTCCTCCTTACATCAGAGTTCCTATCAGTGTCCCCCTTACATCAGAGTACTCATCAGAGTTCCTATCAGAGTCACTCCTTACATCACGGTCCCATCAGAGTTCCCTTGTACATTAGAGTCCCTCCTTGCATCAGTGTCCCTATCAGAGCCCCTCCTTATATCGCTTACATCTGGGTCCAAATCAGAGTCCCTTCTTAAATCTGGATCCCCATCAGAGTCCCTCCCTACATCTGGGTCCCTATCAGAGTCCCCCTTTACAACAGGGTCTCCATCAGAGGCCCCATCCCATCCCAGTCTCTCTTACATCAGAGTCCCCCCCTCCTAGGATCCCTGTCAGAGTTATAGTAAGACAGATATGCCTCTACCACGGTTTTGAGACCCCTGCTCTATTAGAATTACATTTTTGGATATAGGGGAACATGTGACCACTTCCATCTGATAGTGCTTGGGGCCACAGTGACCATTCACTAGGACTGAACACATCACATGAGGGGGCATTGATTTCGGGTGGGCTCCGATACCATCCAACACTAGAACTTACGCATAGTAGACATACAGTATACTGCGGGATGATGGGGTGGACTATTAGGAGACGCCGGTGGTATTCTGCAATGAGTAGGCAATATGACACCAACCACCACAGCCACTTTTATACCAGTTCCAGTTATCCGGAGATAAAAGGTGTAATGTAATGATGATAATTATCATATGAGGCTCGTTAGGTTTTCAGCGTGAAAGCTGCCATCACACCTCCGATCACAAGAAGAAGCGTCTCTTTAACCCCCCAGTCTCCAGATCCACACATTTTACATTGGCCCAGATTCAGTAAGAATCTGCGCCTTTCTTACGCAGGCACAGGGCAGCGTTTTTGCCCTGCGCCCACGCAAATTTTCTGCGCTGCCCGCGATTCACGGAGCAGAAGCTCTGTAAATTGCGGGGGCGCTGTGTTAACTTGCCCGGCGTACGGGCGCCTAATGTAAATGATCCCGCCGGGGGCGGGAACCATTTAAATTAGGCGCGCTCCCGCGCCGAGCGTAGAGCGCATGCTCCGTCGGGAAACTTTCCCGACGTGCATTGCGGCAAATGACGTCGCAAGGACGTCATTTGCTTTAAAGTGAACGTGAATGGCGTCCAGCGCCATTCACGATCCACTTACACAAACGACGTAAAATTTGAACGTCGCGACGCGGGAACGTGGCCATCCTATAGCATTGGCTGCGCCTGCTATTAGGATGTGTAACGTTGCGCGAAACCCGACGTACGCAAATTACGTAATTTGCGTACGCAGGGCCAGTGCAAGTTTGTGAATCGGTGTTAGTATGCAATTTGCATACTATACACAGATCACAATGGGAGCGCCCCCTAGCGGTTTTCGCTAGAATGCAACCTAAAATCTGCGTGGCATAAGAGCCTTATGCCGCGCAGATTTTAGGCTGCAGTCGGCGTAGCGATGTTCCTGAATCAGGAGCATTCGCTACGCCGGAGCAAGTAAGCAATTGCGCCGTGTAACCTATGGTTACACGGGCGCAATTGCTTCTTGAATCTGGCCCATTATTTTTTTAGATGTGTGCTTTTATTGAAGGGAAAATGTGTAGTAGTGCAGTGTTTTTGGCTTTTTTGTATGTGCATTTGATTGTTATATAAAGCAGAACATTAAACACTTTTAGCTGGATTCAGAGAGAGTTAGGCACTCGTATCAGTAGATACGCCGACCTAACTCGGAATCTGCGCCGTCCTAAGTTTAAGTGTATTCTCAAACTGAGATACACTTAAACCTATCTAAGATACGACAGCCTGCGCCGTCGTATCTTAGGGTGCAATATTTAGGCTGGCCGCTAGGTGGCGCTTCCGTTGAGTTTGGCGTAGAATATGTAAATGACTAGATACGCCTATTCACGAACGTACGTGCGCCCGTCGCAGTAAAGATACGCCGTTTACGTAAGGCGTTTTCAGGCGTTATTCCATCAAATAGCTGGCCTAGTCAATGTTAAGTATGGCCGTCGTTCCCGCGTCTAAATTTGGAAATTTTACGTCGTTTGCGTAAGTCGTCCGTGAATGGGGCTGGACGTAATTTACGTTCACGTCGAAACCAATACGTCCTTGCGGCGTACTTTGGCGCAATGCATACTGGGATATGTATGCGGACGGCGCATGCGCCTTTCGTTAAAAAACGTCGATCACGTCAGGTCACCCCCCATTAACATAAAACACGCCCCCTCATCCTAATTTGAATTAGGCGCGCTTACGCTGGCCCCATTTACGCTACGCCGCCGTAAGTTAGGAGGCAAGTACTTTGTGAATACAGCACTTGCCTCTCTGACTTAAGGCAGCGTAGCGTAAATACGATACACTACGCCACCTTAAAGTTGCGGCGGCGTCTCTGAATCCAGCTAATATTAGCAAACGTAGGCAGAGGACAATCCCCCCCCCCCTTAAAGGTGAATTGTACAAAAAAAACGATGCACTGAAAAACACTTTTTAATAGCTAAGCAGTGCATTTTATATCTATATAGATCAGACCAGAATGAGGGACCAATGAGGAGGAAAGAGGGACAGAGGGACTTTGTTCCAAATCAGGGACAGTCCCTTGAAATCCGGGACAGTTGGGAGCTATGGCCATACCTCAAAAATGTCAAACTTGAGAATAAGGGACACTTGACCCTTTTTAGAAAAAATATGGACCCCCCTCCCCTGTCAAATCCAGCACTAACCTGCACACTCATCATTCCCAGAAGAAATCCTCTTTGCCCCAATTGCCCCCTTTCACTCCCAGCACAAATCCTCTCCCACCTTCTAGCAAAGGATCTTCTCTATCCCAATCCCCCAGCATAAATATTCCTACCCTCCCAGCACAATCCCCTCCCCCCTACAAAAACAGATTCTGGTATAAATCCCCCCCCCCCCCCCCCAAAAAAAATCATCTTCACAGCACAAATATCCCCCTTAACCTCTCCTTTAAGCACAGTTTATTTTACCCCCCCCCCCCTCACCTAAATTCCCCCTTCCAGTGCAAATCCTTCCCCCCAATCTTCCCTTCCAGTATAAATATTCCTCCCTCAAAAACCTCCTTCTAGAAGAAAATCCTCTTCCCCCCCCCCCTAAATCCCCCCTCACAGCACAAATCCCCCCTCCCCACATTCCCCCTCTCAGCAAAAATCCTCAGCCCTATATACCCCCTCCCCCCTATATAATCTCTTTCACCTCAACACAAAAATTCCCCTCAATATCCCCCTCCTAGCGAAAATCCCCCCTCTCAGGACAAATCACCTACCTCTTATACCCCCTTCCAAAAACCAATCCCCATTCTCATCACATATTTCCCCCCATATCCCTCCTTCCAGCATAACTGCTCCAAACCCCCTATTCTTATACAAATTCTCTTACCCCCCCCACCAAATCATCCCCCACACCTCCCCCCTCCCAGCACAGATCTATTCTTTCAGCACAAATCCCCCCATTTCCCTCCTTTCAGCATAAATCCTCCCCCAAATCTCTCCTTCTTACACAAATTATCTTACCCCCCCCCCCTCCTAATGTATTATCTATGACTCTGTCTTAATAGCTGCTTAATAGATTCCAATAAGTCACTGCCCCGCATCCCCACAATGACCGGGCCAGGGTTGTGGGGAAGAGGCCCTTGTTCTCATTAACATGGGGACAAGGTGCTCTGGGGAGTGGATCGTCGTCGTCTCCTCCCCCCTTTCCTGGCCTTCATGCTCAGATGCATGCTAGTATGGATTTGGGGGGGGGGGGCCCCACTTTCTTTAAAAAAAAAAATATTGTGGTGGGGTTCCCTTTAAAATCAAAAGGGCTTGTTATGGATTGGGGGGGGACGGGGGGGACGCAGTTTTCATGCTAATCTTTTAATTGCTGGAAATTGTGCTAGAAGGAAAAGGAATTATGTCACACACTGTAATTTTTTAATTTGACATAGCCAAGTCGCAGTCCATTGAAATCAATCGCATTAAAGTTGCGCTGAAATCAGAACAAATCGCATCACTTTTAAGTCACACCTGGTGTGAGCGGGAGGGGAGGGGGGGCTCAATAATAGGTTTTGCCTTTATATTGGAAGCAGCCAAACACATATTGTGGTCGTTGGGTTCAGAAGACGGCGTACAGGAAGATGGGATAGTGGATGGCAATAAACATATATATATATATATATATATATATATATACATTATTATTTTTTATTTATTGTTACGTTGTAAATTTTCGGGAAATGTCACCCTGTCTATATGGAACACTATTTCTTTGTAAATAGGAAATGACTCCCTATCCATCTTGTATGACGATAGATGTTTTTATCCCCATTCCTTGTTGTAGGTTTATTAGGCCTCTCGGTGCTTGTAATATATCATTTGCTCCCCGTCGATTCCTCCTCATTATATTTATAACGCCGGACGTGACCTGGGTGACAATTTTCTGTTTATTTACAGAGCAGATGCCGAGACGGCTTCATCGTCGAGGCAAAAACGTCACGGATCGCCGTTCTGTCTCCTGGACAATTCTCATTCTGCAGATATTCATATCCTGCCGGGGGGGAAATAAATAATGAAAGTTGTGATTGTATATTTTAAATAAATTTACTTTATCTTTTTGATATAGCAAATTTGGATCTAAAGAGATAGTAAATCCCGCTTTGTGATTTTTTTACCAATAGGCAGTGCCGATCCTGACCTTCCTGGGGCCCTAAGCAAAATGACATGTCACATTGAGCCTAGGTTCACACTGCTGCGAATTCAAAATCGCGGCAAAATGCGCGATTTTACCGCGATTTCGCGGCCGCGATTTTGCCGCGATTTCGGGCGCAATTTCATGTAAATCGCGGCCCGAAATCGCAAAAAGTAGTACAGGAACTACTTTTTCAAATCGCAGATGCGGCGTCGCACTGATTAGGACAGTGCCATTGCCGACAATTGCCGGCAAATGCCGCCGATTTGAGATGCGATTTTACATGTCAAATCGCATCTCAAATCGTTCCAAATCGTACCCAGTGTGAACCAGGGCTAAAGTTGAGAAGGGGGAGGGGGGGGGGCGCTGCCGACAGTGACATGTCACATTAAAGGGGAGTTCCAGCCTTTTTTTAAGTTTATTAAAAGTCAGCAGCTACAAAAAGTGTAGCTGCTGGCTTTTAATAAACAGACACTTACCTGCTCCACGGCTCCAGCGACGCGCCGGCCGGGGCTCCGCTCCTCGCCCCCCTTCGCCGGCCGGCGTCTTCATTCCTGGTGTGGGCACCCGGCAGTGACCGCTTTCGGCTTCACGGCCGGGCACCCACTGCGCATGCGCGAGCGGCACTGCGCATGCGCGAGCGGCGTGGCGCCGTCCGATTGGACAGGCGCTCGCCTACAGGGAGGGGCTGCAAGAAGGCGATTAAGCTAATCGCCTTTCCAGCCCCTCGGCGGAAGGAGGAAGTGGGACAGGAAGTCCCCTTCTCCTAAAGCCCCCACTCCCCCCCCAAAAAAAATTACATGCCAAATGTGGCATGTAAGGGGGCGAGGAGTGGGTTAAGCGGAAGTTCCATTTTTAGGTGGAACTCCTCTTTAAAGATTAAAGTTGAGAAGCGGGGGTGTTCTGCTGTCGGAAATGACATCTTACATTAAAGTGAGAAGTGGGGGGTGCTGACTTCTTACCTCTTCTCCCATGCAGCCAACGAGTTGAGAAGCGGGGTGAGGGGCAGAAAATGACTTCTCACCAGGCGGGGCCTCTAGTAATTTGGGGGGCCCTCCGCAACTTTGCGGGGCCCTAAGCGGCTTGCATAGTGAGCCTATAGGGCGGATCGGCCCTGCCTATAGGTAAACCTATAATAAGGTCTATAAATAAGGCCTACCTGTAGGTAAAATGAATATTTTCTAAACGTGCACCATTTAGGAAATATTCACCCTGGAGGCAGCCAATGACATCACTGGGGCATGTGCTCTGAAGGTCAAGGCATGCCTTGCTGAAACTTCATAGCTTCGTGCCAGAACCCGGATGAAAGACCGATGGAAAATGTCAGCCCTCCCCGCGGGAGGGCTTCATTCTAAGGATGCCTACTAGCACCTTATGCAATTCCCTTTCACACTTGTGCGACTTGTCCTGCGACTTGGGTCTGCAAAAAAATTGTGCATGAACCCGCATAGATGCCTCTCAAATCGTTCCCCAAAGTCGGAGTGAAATGCTGGGTTTGCATTGAACCCACATTCAGAGTGATCCTAGGCTAATGGCCCGTACACACGATCCGAAAATCGGATGACAGATCGTCCGACTTTTTTCGCTTAACCACTTCCCGCCCAGTCAATAGACAATTGTTGAAGTGGTTCTGTAATCCTGACTGGACGTCAATTGACGTCCAGCAGGATAACGTGCCGGCCCGCGCCCGTGGACGATCGGTGGTGCGGGGTGTCACCCTGCATCTCCCAGCCGTTGATCGTCTCTTCCTCACTCGCGTCTGATAGACGCGAATAGAGCAGAGCCGATCAGCGGCTCTCCTGACAGGGGGGTATACGCTGATTGTTTATCAGCGTAGCCCCCCCACGGATGCCCACACTGGACCACCAGGGAAGCCACCAGGACCACCAGGGATGGGGGCAACGTAGATGGTCAGGTATGTACCACATGGCCATCCACATGTTAAAAAATATTTGCAATAGATGCCAATCGGTGCCCACAAATGGGCACTGACTGGCAACATGGGCACAACATAGGAAACATTTAAAAAAGTGATGCCAATCAATGCCACCCCTCAGTGTCCATCAGTGCCACCTCTCAGTGACCATCCATGCCCATCAGTGCCCACCTATCAGTGCCCATCTGTGCCACCTATCTGTGCCACCCATAAGTACCCATTAGTGCCACCCATAAGTACCCATCAGTGCCACCTATGAGTGCCCATCAGTGCCGCCTATGAGTGACCATCAGTGCCGCCTATGAGTGCCCATCAGTGCTGCATACCAGCACCGTCTATCAGTGCCACCTATCATTGACCATCAGTGCCACCTTTATCAGTGCCACCTCATTGGTGCCACCTTATTGGTATCCATCAGTGCCGCCTTATCAGTGCCCATCCGTGCAGCCATATCAGTGCCCGTAATTGAAGAAGAAAATTTACTTATTTACAAAAATAATTAACAGAAAAAAATAAAAACGTTATATTTTTAGTTGTTGCGCAAAAAATAAGAATCGCAGAGGTGATCAAATACCACCAAAAGAAAGCTCTATTTGTGGGAACAAAATTATAAAAAAATTGTTTGGGTACAGTGTAGCATGACTGCGCAATTGTCATTCAAATTGCGACAGCGCTGAAAGCTGAAAATTGGCTTGGGCAGGAAGGTGCGTAAGTGCCTGGTATGGAAGTGGTTAATAGTCGCAAGTAGAAATTGAATAAAGTCGCAAATATTTTCGTACGACAGGAAAAAAATCGGAAGTGATGTCATGTGTTGTAATGTATTTGTATTATATTTTCAGACGACAACTGTACTGACGGGCAAAAATCGTACGATCTGGTATCGCACGATAACATTTTTCATGCAGTCCGATAAAGTAATATCGGATGAATTGTTGTGATCAGCTCTTGAAAGCTCTGTACTAACGATCCGATTATCGTACGATCGTATCGAAAACGGGATTTTTCGTCCGATTTTCGGATGGTGTGTACGGGGCATTAGGAAGATTTAAACAGCTTGGCCCAGATTCACGTAGGAGATACGACGGCGTATCTCCAGATACGCCGTTGTATCTGTGAGTCTGAGGCGTCGTATCTTGGCGCCTTATTCAAAGAATCAGAATTTGTATAAGATATGACCAGCGTAAGTCTCCTACGCCGTCGTATATTAACTGCATATTTATGCTGGCCGCTAGGGGCGTGTACGCTGATTTACGCCTAGAAATATGTAAATCAGCTAGATACGCCAATTCACGAACGTACGCCCGGCCGACGCAGTACAGATACGCCGTTTACGTTAGGCTTTTTCCGGTGTAAAGTTACCCCTGTTATATGAGGCGTAGATGAGGCGTACCAATGTTAAGTATGGACGTCGGGCCAGCGTCAAATTTTCCGTCGATTACGTTGTTTGTGTAAGTCGTTCGCGAATAGGGCTGTGCGTCATTTACGTTCACGTCGAAAGCATTGGCTTTTTGTGGGTTAATTTGGAGCATGCGCACTGGGATACTTTCACGGACGGCGCATGCGCCGTTCGGAGAAAGCGTCATTTACGCAGGGTCACAAAACATTTACATAATACACGCCCACATCTTCCACATTTGAATTAGGCGGGCTTACGCCGGCCTATTTACGCTACGCCGCAACAACTTTGCTTTGAGAATACTGCACTTGCCTGTCAAAGTTGCGGAGGCGTAACGTAAATAGGATACGTTACGCCCGCACAAAGATGCGCTCTCCTACGTGAATCCGGGCCCTTTTGTTTTAGTGATTGGATTGGATAGTGATCAGATCTACTTTGACAAAATTCTTGGTGGACTGACCCGTTACTCTGTGTTGGCAGCTGATTATGATTATAAGCAATTTGCAGAATATAATGTCAGCATATTTAGTGTGCATATCCTCTCAAATGAGAAGCCTAATAAGACATGGCTCCCGGAGTTTAATTACATTTAATCTTTTTTTTTACTAAGTTAAGTGAATTCGAAATCTGCATCCGAGTTGAATCATTTAGTTACAGAGTTGAGCAGTCCAGAGCAGACGTGAGCATTAAGAGCAGACATAAAATGGTTCTAAAAGCAGAAGTTTTTTTACCTTAAGCCCTGGTTCACATTGATGCGATTTGGCATGCGATTTGACATGTCAAATCGCATGAATAATCGGCGGCTATTGCCGGCAATAGCACCGTCCGAAGCCCAAAAGTCGTTTCTGTACTACTTTTGGTGACTTTGGTTGCGATTTCCATAGAGATCTGTACAGGAACCCGCAGAGATGTCTCTCAAATCGCCCCCCGAAGTCAAACTGACATGCGGGTGTGAAATTGTGCAAGTTTAGCTGAACACAATTTCAATCCTGCAGCAGTGTGAACCTGGGCTAAAAGGATAGTTCACCTTTGCAACCTGCGGACTCGGCAGGTAATCCCGGCGCAGTGATGGGGCGCCTCAGAGCAGTCCGGATCCTTGGGGTCTCAGACATCTCCATCATGGAACCGCTCTGGTCAAGAAGAAAAATGGTTCTGACGATTTGGCGCGACAATGGGCATTCCTTCTTTAGATGGCGCAAAATCTCTCCACACATGGCGCGCAGGGGAGTTTGTCCAATTTTTTTTTATTTTAATGTGACAGATGATGTTACGCCGCGAGAATCTAAGCAAAAAAAAACGTGATTCTCATTTTAGCCAGGATCGTGCAGCTCTATTTAGCGCCCATGGTGTAAGCTGAGAGGTTGCAGCCGTGATCCTCCTGGCTATACAGTATGGCAGGGTCATCTGAACCATAAGCCTGAATAAAGAGAATTACAATAATATGGGCAGGTAAGGAAGTTTTTACATATGTGTATTTAAAATGTGTATTTATCGCTTTGGCTGGAGCTCCGCGTCCAATTAATTAAGGAGTTTCAAAAATCGAGCACTTCATAAATCTTGTTCTGCTGTTAGCGAAGCTTTTCAGTTGGAGACGTGCCAGGAATACTCTCGGCGGTGATGCAAAAATGATATTGCTTATTTTTGCATGCTGCCAAACAGACCTTTCTCACCGGGAGGCTCGTGTTGACGAAGTAATTTGTGTGGAGTCACAATAGGGCGGCATGAAATTCAAGGACAACGCTTTGGAGATGCGTCTAAACCTAGAAGCACATCGCATCGCTGAAATATTTTTATAACAGATCAAACAGAAAAAAGAGGAAGGTTGGGTGGGACTTTAACCACTTCCATACCAGGCACTTACGCACCTTCCCGCCCAAGCCAATTTTCAGCTTTCAGCGCTGTCGCACTTTGAATGGCAATTGCGCGGTCGTGCGACGTGGCTCCCAAACAAAATTGGCGTCCTTTTTTCCCTACAAATAGAGCTTTCTTTTGGTGGTATTTGATCACCTCTGCAATTTTTTTTTTGAGCAACAACTAAAAAAAGACTGAAAATTTTGAAAAAAAATTACATTTTTATTTTTTTTTCTGTTAGTTTTTTTGTAAATAAGTAAGTTTTCTCTTTCAATTATGGGCACTGATATGGCAGCACTGATGGGCACCGATGAGGTAGTACTGACGGGCACAGATGAGGTGGCACTGATTGGCGGCGCTGGTATGCGGCACTGATGGGCACACATAGGCGGCACTGATGGGCACACATAGGCGGCACTGATGGGCACACATAGGCGGCACTGATGAGCACTCATGGGCGGCACTGATGGGCACTCATGGGCGGCACTGGGCACTCATAGGCGGCACAAATGGGCACTCATGGGCGGCACAGATAGGTGGCACTGATGGATACTTATGGGTGGCACAGATGGGCACTGATAGGTGGGTACTGGGCATGGATGGGCACTGTGGGGTGGCACTGATGGACAATGTGGGGTGGCACTGATGGACACTGGGGTGGCACTGATGGACACGGTGGGGCAGCACTGATCTACCCATGTTGCCAGTCAGTGCCCAAATGGGCACTGATTGGCATTTTTTTTTTAAAGCTTTTTTTTTTTTTTTTTTTTACAATACTTTTTTTTTTATTTGCCCTTCCCTGGTGGTCCAGTGTGGCGATCCGAGGGGGGGCTGCGCTGATAAACAATCAGCGCGAACCCCCCCTGTCAGGAGAGCTGCCGATCGGCTCTCCTCTACTCGCGTCTGTCAGACGCGAGTGAGGAAGAGCCATCAACGGCTCTTCCTGTTTACATCGTGATCAGCTGTGATTGGACATGGCTGATCACGTAGTAAAGAGTCTCCGCCGTCCGTCAGACTGACACCCCGCATTACCGATCGCCGCCCATGGGCGCGCGCGGCATGAAATCCTGCAGGACGTCCAGTCAGGATTTCAAAACCACTTCCCGGACGTAAATCGACCATAGGCCGGGCGGGAAGTGGTTAAAGGAACACTAAAGGCAAAGTTTTTTTTTTTTTTTAAATAACAAACATGTTATACTTACCTCCACTGGGCAGCTCGTTTTGCACAGAGTGTCCCCTAACCCTGTCTTCTGGGGTCCCTCGGCGGCTGTCTCGGCTCCTCCTCGCAAAAGCTTTCCACCTTCATGCTAGCGACCTCGCATGGTGGAAAGCTTTTGCGAGCGCACTCCCGTGATACAGCGGCGGCCATAGCCGCCGACTGTATCACTCGGCCCCACCCCCGGCACGCCGCGTCATCGGATGTGATTGACAGCAGCACCAGCCAATGGCTGCGCTGCTATCACTCCGTCCAGCCTAGCCAATCAACGGCCAGGCTGGGAACCGAAGAGGATCACGTGGAAGCGCGCGGGACTTTCGAGGGGTCAGGTAAGTAAAACGGGGGTTCGGGGGGGGGGGGGCGCGTTACCGTTGGATGTTTTTTCACCTTAATGCATAGGATGCAAATGTTATCAGTCTAAAAGGCACATCTGGTTGGCTGAAATGCAGGTAAAATACAAAAACTTGGTCAAGTTTAGTTGTCTTCAGGTCCCTTGTCTATTTCCTCATTCTTAGACCTCCAAATTATTAGAGGTCTATTAACCACTTCCCGACCTCCTCATGTACATATACGTCAGCAGAATGGCACGGACAGGCACATGTACGTACCTGTACGTTCTCTGCTAGACGTGGGTGGGGGGTCCGATCGGGACCCCCCCGGTACATGCGGAGGTCGGGTCTGCTCGGGGAGCGATCCGGGACGACGGCGCGGCTATTTGTTTTTAGCCGCTCCGTCGCGATCGCTCCCCGGAGCTGAAGAACGGGGAGAGCCGTGTGTAAACACGGCTTCCCCGTGCTTCACTGTGGCGGCGCATCAATCGGGTGATTCCCTTTATAGGGAAGACCCGATCGATGATGTCATTCCTACAGCCACACCCCCCTACACTAGTAAACACACACAAAGTGAACACTAAATGTTACAGCGCCCCCTGTGTATAACTCCCAAACTGCAACTGTCATTTTCACAATAAAGAATGCAATTTAAATGCATTTTTTGCTGTGAAAATGACAATGGTCCCAAAAATGTGTCAAAATTGTTCGAAGTGTCCGCCATAATGTCCAGTCACGAAAAAAATCGCTGATCGCCGCCATTAGTAGTAAAAAAAAAAAAAAAAAATAAAAATGCAAAAAAAACTATCCCCTATTTTGTAAACGCTATAAATTTTGCGCAAACCAACCGATAAACGATTATTGCGATTTTTTTTACCAAAAATAGGTAGAAGAATACGTATCGGCCTAAACTGAGGAAAAAAAAATTATATATGTTTTTGGGGGATATTTATTACAGCAAAAAGTAAAAAATATTGCATTTTTTTCAAAATTGTCGCTCTATTTTTGTTTATAGCGCGAAAAAAATAAAAACCGCAGAGGTGATCAAATACCACCAAAAGAAAGCTCTATTTGTGGGGAAAAAAGGACGCCAATTTTGTTTGGGAGCCACGTCGCACGACCGCGCAATTGTCTGTTAAAGCGACGCAATGCCGAATTGTAAAAACGCCTTTGGGCATTTAGCAGCATATTGGTCCGGGGCTTAAGTGGTTAAGACGAAAAATGTAAATCCGATGGGATGATGGTAAATGTCTCCAACTTCATAGAAGCTCTTCATTTTAAAGCTCTTTATTAATAAAAAATGCCCCAATATGCTTATCTGAAACAAGAGAATGGTCAGTCAGAAAATATAGCAATGTATCTGTGTCCTAGATCATGATCATGACCAATATAGCCAAAGAGTAGATCGGAGTAGCGTTGATCATTTCACCAATACTCAGCGGCTTTGCAAGACCAGATCACTAACCATTTAGCTACTGTATGGCCTATCATGAGGCTTGTGCCATGATGGTACGGTTGACATCTAAGGATGGAGAGACTATGGCCCGGATTCACAGACAGCGGCGCACATTTATGCCGCCGTAGCGTATCTCCTGTACGCTACGCCGACGCAGTGCAGAGAGGCAAGCATGGAATTCACAGAGCACTTGCTCCCAAAACTGTACTGGGTTTCCTAGGTGTAAGCCGGCGTAGGTGGAAGTGGGCGTGAGCCATGCTAATGAGGCGTGACCCCATGCAAATGATGGGTCGAGTGACGGACAGATACGTATAACAAACGGCGCATGCGCCGTCCCTTGGACGCATTCCAGTGCGCATGCTCACAAACACGTCGGAACAACTGCCTAAGATATGCCGGATCACTGCCTACGGCGTGAACGTAACCTACGCCTAGTCATATTCACGTCCAACGTAAACTACGTAAAATACGCCGGCTTGTATTCCTTGGTGCAGCCCTTTGCATGTCTGCTGCCGGGTTACACCTCCTTTATGGGGCTTAACTTTACGCCGGACGTACAACTTACGCGCACCACTCGTAGCCTGCGTCGGCCGCACGTACGTTCGTGAATCGGCGTATCTCCCTCATTTGCATATTTGAATAGAAAATCAATGGGAGCGCCACATGCGTCCAGTGTAAATATGCGCCCACTCTACGCCGGCGTAGGCAAGTTACGTCGGTGGAATGAAGCCCGTTGTTAGGCGTATCTTAGTTTGTGGGTACGGCGTACAGATACGACGGCGCATATTTGCACTTACGCGGCGTATCTGGAGATACGTCAGCGCAAGTGCTTTGTGAATCCGGGCCAATGATTCATACTCTGCTATGCATCAAAAATGAAGATCTGTGGCGGCTGCATCGATCGAGTGATCCCTTTTATAGGGAGACTCGATCGATGACGTTAGACCTACAGCCACACCCCCCTACAGTTGTAAACACACACTAGGTGAACCCTAACTTCTACAGCGCCCCCTGTGGTTAACTCCCAAACTGCAACTGTCATTTTCACAATAAACAATGCAATTTAAATGCATTTTTTGCTGTGAAAATGACAATGGTCCCAAAAATGTGTCAAAATTGTCCGAAGTGTCCGCCATAATGTCGCAGTCACGAAAAAAATCGCTGATCGCCGCCATTAGTAGTAAAAAATAAATAAAAATAAAACTATCCCCTATTTTGTAAACGTTATAAATTGTGCGCAAACCAATCGATAAACGCTTATTGCGATTTTTTTTTTACCAAAAATAGGTAGAAGAATACGTATCGGCCTAAACTGAGGGAAAAAATAAATTTATATATGTTTTTGGGGGATATTTATTATAGCAAAAAGTAAAAAATATTGAATTTTTTTCAAAATTGTCGCTCTATTTTTGTTTATAGCGAAAAAAATTAAAACCGCAGAGGTGATCAAATACCACCAAAAGAAAGCTCTATTTGTGGGGAAAAAAGGATGCCAATTTTGTTCGGGAGCCACGTTGCACGACCGCGCAATTGTCTGTTAAAGCGACGCAGTGCCGCATTGTAAAAACCCCTTGGGTCATTTAGCAGCATATTGGTCCGGTCCTTAAGTGGTTAAATAGTGCAATAAATGACAAGTATTCAGGATTATAAATAGAGGGCTTCTCAAGGGGCATAATGGAACGTCCTCTTCCTGCAGGGAGGTGAAGGATGATGGAGTCACAAGCTTGTCACAAGGTAACAAGTTAACAGTCACCTGAAAAGCTGTTGTGACAAGTTTTCCCTGTGTTTGACGTGTTTTGCCTCAGTATCATCCTGCATATGTTCCTGAATAGCAATTTTCTATTGTGCGAGTTGTGTGGGAGTATATCGCAGTATTACATTTATAATTACAGTTATATTCTAATAAGCGTTGTCAGTTCCCCATCCAACGGAACCAAGGCCAACAAGAGAGGATCTTCTGCCTGTCAACACGACATGGATCCTTGAGGATACAGAGCTTGTATAAAAATACTTAGATTCACGTAGCCGTGCCTACGTTAGGCAGGCGTAGCGTATCTCATATAAGCTACGCCGCCGTAAGTTAGAGAAGCAAGTGCTGTATTCACAAAGCACTTGCGTCCTAAGTTACGGCGGCGTAGCGTAAATGTGCCGGTCTAAGCGCGCCTAATTCAAATTGTGAAGAGGTGGGCGTGTTTTATGCTAATTAATCGTGACCCGACGTGATTGACATTTTGAACGAACGGCGCATGCGCCGTCCGTGGACATATCCTAGTGCGCATGCTCCAAATTACGCCGCAAAGACTTATTGGTTTCGACGTGAACGTAAGTTACGCCCAGCCCCATTCACGGACGACTTACGCAAATGACGTAAAAATGTAAAAATTTGGCGCGGTTCCATACTTAACATTGGCTGCACCATCTTTTTGGTGAAATAACTTTAAGCCTGACGACGCCTTACGTAAACGGAGTATCTTTACTACGAAGGGCAAGCGTACGTTCGTGAATAGGCGTATCTCGCTGATTTACGCATTCTAGGCGTAAATCAGCGTACACGCCCCTAGCGGCCGGCCTAAATAGACAGCTAGTCCATAGCCGCTCACTGTATCACTCGGCGCCGCCCCTCGGCGCGCCGTGTCACTGGATGTGATTGACAGCAGCGCCAGACAATGGCTGCGCTGCTCTCAATCCATCCTCTCTAGCCAATCAGCGGCCAAGCTGAGTGGCAAAGAGGATATCGGGAGCGCGCGGGACTTTTGACGGGTCAGGTAAGTAAAACGGGGCCTCGGGGGGGGGCCGGCAACACCAGATGTTTTTTCACCTTAATGCATAGATTGCATTAAAGGGGAGTTCCAGCCAATTTGTATGTTTATTAAAAGTCAGCAGCTACAAAAAGTGTAGCTGCTGGCTTTTAATAAACAGACACTTACCTGCTCCAGCATTCCAGCGACTCGCCGGCCGGGGATCCGCTCCTCTCCTCCCCTCCCCGGTCGGCGTCTTCATTGTCACTGTGGGCACCCGGCCGTGACAGCTTTCGGCTTCCAGGGCCGGATTAACAATGGGTCTGATGGAGCTGCAGCTCCAGGCCCCTTTCTCAAGATAGGCCCTTTTGCCCAAAAAAAAATAAAACATTTTTTTTTTTTAAGATTTTTTTTTTTTTCTAAGATCGAATTTGGGGGGTTGTAGCTCGATGACCAGAGGTCACAGAAACCCCACATTTGGGGGTAGGCATGGGAAGAGCTACCCCACAACTGGTTAAAATATGGGACAGCTATCATTTATGGTTCCGGAGATACGGGCCTGCTTGCACAGCCTGTCAGAAGCTACATTCAGAGCGGCCAATATAAATACAAGCTGACACACTGCAGCAGACTGATAGGATCACAGGGCTTCTAATAATTATGTGTATATTACTCATGGTAATTAACCCCTTGCCACCCAGGCCAATTCTGACACTTCTCTACTACATGTAAAAATCATCATTGTTTTTTTGCTAGAAAATTACTCTATGGTGGTCTTTGCACTTTTTATGTTGCATGGTACAGAGCTGCACGATTCTGGCTAAAATAAGAATTGCAATTTTTTTGCTTAGAAGATAGATCACGATTCTCTCACGATTGTTGCGGCGTAACATCATCTTTCACATAAAAAAAAAAAAAAAAAAAATGGGCTAACTTCACTGTTTTGTTTTTATGGTTTTTATTATTCATTGAAGTGGGAAAATGCAGTGTGACATAAAATATTGCAGCAATAGCCATTCTATTCCCTAGAGTCTCTGCTAAAATATATATTATGTTTGGCAGTTCCAAGTAATTTTCTAGCAAATAATATTACTTTTTAACTTAAGAAACAAGTATTGGACTTTAAGTGGTTAAATTTAGTTACAATGTTAGTTAGTTACAATGTTTCATTTTGTTTACAAACTTCGCAGACTGCCCGGATTTGTTCTTTACACACAGAAGTGTATCCCTTTGATCTAAGAAGGAAGTGTCAGTTACAATGTTTCCTGTTAAAAACTTGGCAGACTGCCCAGATATTTTCTTTTGACAGCTGAAAGTCTCTCCACTTGTTATATGAAAGAATCAACAAACTCTGCATTGGAGATCGTCAGGGGGGTTGAATCGAGATCACGATTTTTTTTAACGATTAATTGTGCAGCTCTAGCACGGTATTTGCGCAGCAATTTTTCAAACATGTTTTTTTGGAAAAAAAAATGTCATTCATTAAAAAAACAGTTAGTTAGTTAAGTTAGCACAATTTTGTTTGGTATCCTAAGCGATGCTTTACATTTTTTTAGGTTACATGTTTAGAGTTACAGAGAAGGTCTAGTACTAGAATTATTGTTCTCGCTCTAACGATTGTGGCGTATGTAACCTGTGTGTATCTGGCTCTGATACTACCAGTGCCTACCCAGCCACTGACTAGTATCTCCCCCCAGCCTGTCCCCACACACCCTCTCACCTGCTGACCTGTGGATGGGGGAATCACTCCTGCAGTGTTATTGTGTTCTGCCAGTGCGTACAATGATCAGTGTTGCTAACTTTAGCTGGCAGCACTGATTGTTTTATCAACTCAAGTTGATTAATAGATTGACTTGTGTAAAACCAGCATAGATAGACTATGGCTGGTCTCTGCATAATTGGCGTAATTTCAATCCATGTATGACCCGCTTAACCACTACTCAGTCCCTAAATATCCTTCCACTCCTGAACATAGTGCTCACTGTCATACTCTCCACACTCCTCTCCTGTACATAGTGCCCACTGTCATACCCTCCACACTCCTCTCCTATACATAGCGCCCACTGTCATACCCTTCACACTCCTCTCCTGTACATAGTGCCTGCTGTCATACACTTCTCTCCTGTACTTAGTGCCCACTGTCGCACCCTCCACACTCCTCTCCTGTACATACTGCTCACTGTCATACCCTCCACACTCCTCTCCTATACATAGTGTTCACTGTCATACCCTCCACACTCCTCTCCTATACATAGAGCCCACTATCATACCGTCTACATTCCTCTCCTGTACATACTGCCCACTGTCATACCCTCCACACACCTCTCCTGTACATACTGCCCCATCATACCCTCCACACTTCTCTCTGGTACGTACTACCCTCTGTCATATACCCTCACTCTTCCTGTACATACTGCCCATTGTCATACCCTTCACACTCCTCTCCTGTACATAGTGCTTTTTTCTGTACCCTTTGTACTCCTCTCCTGTACATAGTGCCCACTGTTAGGCCCCGTACACACGATAGAATCCATCCGCAGATAAATCCCAGCAAATGGGTTTCTGCGGATAGATCCTATGGTGTGTACACGCCAGCGGATCTGTTTCCGCGGAGAAATCTCCTCTGGGATGGATTCCAGCAGATCGGATATTTGCTGTGCTGCACAACAAATCCACCTGCTGGAATCCATCCCAACGGATGGATCCGCTCGTCTGTACAGACTTACCGGATCCATCCGTCCAAAGGGATTCCCCGCACGCGTCGTAATGATTTGACGCATGCGTGGAATTCCTTATATGACAGCGTCGCGCCCGTCGCCGCGTCATAATCGCGGCGACGGCGCGACACGTCATCGGCAGAGGATTTCCGCGCGGATTTCAATGCGATGGTGTGTACACTCCATCCCATCGAAATCAGCGGAAATCTTTGAGAGGATTTATCCGTGGAAACGGTCCGCTGGACCGTATCTGCGGATAAATCCTCTCGTGTGTACGGGGCCTTAGACCCTCCACATTCCTCTCCCTCACCTGCACATACTTCCCACTTCTATACCGTCCATACTCCTCCCCTATGTCGCTTACCCACAAAAACAGTTCTTTAAAATTATACTGAATATCCTCAATGTTACCAGGTCTAGAATGGACACACTTTTGTTAGTTCAACTAAAGGAAATTTCAGTTCTCATATTTGTTCTGCCCCATTATTAGTACTCATTTAATTTTGTGATTACTACTATGATGTATAGAGGAACATCGGGGATCTCAGCTACTCTAAATATAGCACTTATATAAAAAAGTGGCCCTGAAAATATTTTTTAAATGTTGGCAACTGTGCACTTAGGCACTGCCCAAGGGCCACCGTCCACCGGGTCAGTAGGGGGCCCCATGAGAGGCTTCTGGGATCCTGTGATAATAAAGCGGTAGTAAACTTTCCTGACATTACTACTTTTTAGAGGCCCTGGGGTAGGTTATGCCACAATGTACAAGTATGCACAGCATATTAGCACATTAGTGTACACTTACATTTTCAGACTGAGCCCTCCAGTGCTGCGATGAATCAGGCGGGGCCCGGGCACTTCCATCTTCACCCGGTCTTCCTTCTGGGTTCTGTGCCTTTGGTCACTTGCCTTGGCTGGGCTGCGTTCATGTCATTCCCACGCATTTATTTATTATTTATTACACCCCATTCACACCTCCGCGACAAAACGCCCGACGCCGGCCGCTCGTGCCGCTGGAGGGGAGAATTCCCATTGCTGTCTATGAGATGGTTCACATCTCATAGACGCCGTTTTTTCAGGCGGCATTGGCGTTCGGCCATACAAAGCAATAGGAAGGATTTGTAAAAAAAAATTACACTATTCGCGGCAAAATACACCGCGTACGCGGCGTTACTTGTCGCGGAGGTGTAAATGCAGCCTAAAAGGCCCCACCAAAATCCTCAGCACCAGGCCCATGATGTTCTTAATCTGGCCCTGTCGGCTTCACGGCCGGGCACCCACGGTGCTTGCGCGAGCGGCACTGCGCATGCTCGCGCGGCCCGGCGCTGCGCCGTGTAATTGGTCAGGAGATCACCTAGGACCTGTGACGTGTCCTAGGCGATCGCCTATAGCAGCCCCTTCCTGTAGGCGATTAAAGCGGTGGTTCCCCCTAAAACAAATTTCTAACAATAGATTCGTAAGACCCGTTACACTGCGGGTAGGCTGGCTTTTGTTTTTGTTTTTTCGTACATACTGAGATCTCGCCGTTTCGTCCCTTGGCGGTGGGCGTTCCTAGTTGATTGACGTTTCTTTGACGGGCGCATACTGCGCGTCACGACTTTCCGACAGAAGCCGAACGTCATTGCGCAGGCGCCGTATAGAGTCGGCTCTATACGGCGCCTGCGCAGCGACGTTCGGCTTCTTTCGGAAAGTCGTGACGTCACGTATGCGCCCGTCCGAGGAACGTCAATCAACTAGGAACGCCCACTGACAAGGGACGAAATGCAGAGATCGAGGTATGTACTAAAAAAAAAAAAAAAAAAGCCAGTCTACCCGCAGTGTAACGGGTCTTACGAATGTATTGTTAGAAATGTGTTTTAGGGGGAACCACCCCTTTAAGCTTAATCGCTTACAGGAAGGAGGAAGTGGGACAGGAAGTCCCACTCTTCCTGAAGCCCCCACTCCCCCCCCAAAAAAATTACATGCCAAATGTGGCATGTAAGGGGGTGAGGAGTGGGATAAGCGGAAGTTCCAAATTTGGGTGGAACTCCTCTTTAAGGTGAAAAAAAAAAATCATTTACAACTCCTTTAAGTTTTTTTTTACCTTAATGCATTATGCTTTGTGAATGGGCACACCATCCTGTGTGTCCCAGAAGGCAGCGCGCCTCCATTTTCCAGGAGGCAACGCAAGTAGGAGAACACAGAACCTCACCACGGCCAAGGAAGAGGCAGGTTAGGACGATCTGCCTAGTAACAGCCTTTTTTGGTAAGTATAAAAAAAATGTTTTGATTATTTTTTAGCCTTTTTGGCAATTTTTTTATTTTTTTTTAGGGTGGACCTCCACTTTAAGCTTTGCAGAAAGTCTAGTAATTCATACAGATAAATGTCTGAAATCTGGCTCCCCGGATTGTGTTTTAGCTCCAGAGCTGTCCATCAGACAGCTCTGTCTGTCACATATTATCCCTCCAGAGAGGGGGCCCTATCTGTAATCTGTGACATTCCCCCGATACTTGTCATAGCTCTGTCACTGACATTTATACAGAGATATTACCGGGAGAGGGAGGTTTTCTGCTGACAGGTGAGGAATGGCAAATACTCTCCCGAGCTCCAGCATTTATCATCTCACCGCTAAAGGTCATACTCTGTACCCTGATGTTGGCTGCAACATTCTAATGTAATATACAGTACAAGTCTGGGTGTGTATGTATATATATATATATATATATATATATATATATATATATATATATATATATATAGCCGGATTCAGAAAGACTTACGACGGCGTATCAGTAGATACGCCGTCGTAAGTCCGAATGCGCGCTGTCGTATCTTTTAGGCCCCCGTACACACGACCAAACATGTCTGCTGAAACTGGTCCGCGGACCAGTTTCAGCAGACATGTTTGGCCGTGTGTAGGCCCGAGCGGACCATTTTCGGGCGGATCGGACAGGTTTCCAGCGGACAACTGTTTCCTGGACTTGCTTTAAAACAGTCCGCTGGAAACCTGTCCCCCCGACATGGTCGTCTGTACATGTCTGGCCGCCCGCCATCCCTCGCATGCGTCGAATTACTTTTAAGCATTTAAGAGGCAGGCCCGCCCACGTCGCCGCGTCATTGACGCGGCGACACCGCGTCATCGACGCGGCGACACCGCGGACACGCCCCGCGTATTGTTTACGCGCGGACTTCTGTTCGATGGTGTGTACAGCCATCGAACAGAAGTCCCCGGGCAGACATGTCCGATGAAAACGGTCCGCGGACCGGTTTCATCGGACATGTCTGCTCGTGAGTACAAGGCCTAAGCGTATTCTGGAAACCAGATACGCTTAAATTTGGCCAAGATACGACCAACGTAAGTCTCCTACGCCGTCGTATCTTATGTGTATATTTACTCTGGCCGCAAGGGGCGCTTCCGTTGATTTACGCGTTGAATATGTAAATGAGCTAGATACGCCGATTCACGAACGTACTTGCGCCCGGCGCTGTAATCTACGTCGTTTACGTAAGGCGTTTTTCCGGCGTAAAGTTAAACCACCAAAAAGCTGGTCTAAGTCGTTTAGGGTATGGACGTCGGAAGTGCCGTCGGATTTTACGCCGTTTACGTAAGTCGTACGTGAATGGGGCTGGGCGTAAGTGAGGTTTCACGTCGTAGGCATTGTGACGTCGTATCGTAGGGAGTATTTGCGATGTGATTCTGAGCATGTGCGCGCATGCGCCGTTCGTTCGGTCATGCATTCACATGGGGTCACGATTCATTACAATACAACACGCCCACTACCAGCCTACTTTGAATTACGCGGGCTTACGCCGGCCTATTTAGGCTACGCTGCCGTAACTTAGGGAGCAAGTGCTTTGTGAATACTGTACTTGCCTCTCTATGTTACGTCGGCGTAGCGCATATGAGATGCGCTAAGCCGTCTTAAACATATGCCGCTCTACCTGAATCCGGCTAATAGTATCTCACAAAAGTGAGTACACCCCTCACATTTTTGTAAATATTTTATTCTATCTTTTCATGTGACAACACTGAAGAAATGACTCTTTGCTACAATGTTGTGTAGTGAGTGTACAGCTTGTATAACGGTGTAAATTTGCTGTCCCCTCAAAATAACTCAACACACAGCCATTAACCGCTTGCCGACCGCCTCCTGCAGATGTACGTCGGCAGAATTGCACGGCTGCGCGTGCCAGGGCAGGACTTAGGGTGGTGGGGGCCCCTGGGCTTGAGTGTTGATTGAAGGGGCCCCCCTGGATCCGAGAAGCATGGGGATCGAAGTTGTTGAGCGGAGGGGGAATGATCTAAGTTGTTGAGCGGGGGCGCGCCCGACCGAGATCGAAGTTGTTGAGCTGGGGGGGGGGGTGTCATAGTTTTTGAGCAGGGAGGTTAGTGGGGGGGTGGCGATCGTAGTTGTTGAGCAGGGGGGTGCTACCACCACTGGACGGACCTCTTCCTGCTTCCTCTTCCCAGGGCCCCTTAGGATGCAATGTAAACACAGCATCTCCCCATTCTGCCTAGTGACAGGACACTGATCGCTGCTCCCTCTTACCGGGGTAGCAGTGATCAGTGTCATGTCACTGCTAACCAATCCACCACACAGTTAGAATCACTCCCTAGGACACACTTAACCCCTTCCTAGCCCACTAGTGGTTAATCCCTTCACTGTCAGCGTCATTTACACAGTAATCAGTGTATTTTTATAGCACGGATCGCTGTATAAATGACAATGGTCCCAAAATGGCGCCAAAAGTGCCCAATGCGTCCGCCATAATGTCACAGTCACAATAAAAATCGCTGATCGCTGCCATTACTAGTAAAAAAAAAAAAATTGTGATAAAAATGCCATAAAACGACCCCCTATTTTGTAGACGCTATAACTTTTGCGCAAACCAGTCAATAAACGCTTATTGCGTTTTTTTTTTACCAAAAATATGTAGAAGAATACATATCGGCCTAAACTGAGGAAACCTTTTTTTATATATATTTGGGGATATTTATTATAGCAAAAAGTAAAAGATATTGCTTTTTTCTTTTCAAAATTGTCGCTCTATTTTTGTTTATAGCGCAAAAAATAAAAACCGCAGAGGTGATCAAATACCACCAAAAGAAAGCTCTATTTGTGGGGAAAAAAGGACGCCAATTTTGTTTGGGAGCCACGTCGCACGACCGCGCAATTGTCAGTTAAAGCGACCCAGTGCCGAATTGTAAAAACCCCTTGGGTCATTTAGCAGCATATTGGTCCGGTCCTTAAGTGGTTAAATTCAACAGAATTCGAACATTTTTAATAGAATTTGAATAAACAAAACTAATTCCGAAAAACAAATTAAATGTATTGAACAAATTTAACTAAACAAATTTATGTAAATAAACAAATCAAAACAATTTTTTTTCATTCTACACGTGTCTATTCGGAGTCATGCAATGTTCCTTTTACAAAACAAAGTTGTGGATTTGGGTGGCCTGGCCTACAATTGTTCCAGCTTCCATTGGCTTTAGCCATTTACAAAAAGAGTCGCTTTAAAAAAATAAATAAAAAATTTGTATCCCCTCCTGGGACCGGAGCGTTTGCTGCCGATCCCCCAAGCCGACTCGCTCCGTCTTCCTCTGCCGCTACATAATTGCACATTTGTTGTTACTGAATACAGATCACTGTCTGCTGTGCTGTCATTATCACAAATTTGTTACAACCAAAATGCCACAAATGACGGATTTGTTCTTTAAACTTCTTTTCTCCAATTCCCCGATTGATAATAAAATCATCTGCAGACGGTAATACTCGCTACTCTGATGATTTACAGAGAAAAGCGATGTTTAAAGCTTATGTGAAGCCTGCAATTAGGGCTCATTAATGGCAGACGCAGCCGGGTGTGTTTTAAAAACAGAGTATGAACGCAGTACAAGTGCAAGAAAAATTAATGCATTTCAATGAATGTAGTTTACACCTTTGTCCTGCTTTCATATGCATTTAAATAAGCTACAGCAATAATGAGATCCATCTGCTTTCTCCTCCTATCAGCATGCTTTTTTGTCAGCACGAGAACTGATTGGCTCCTTGTGCTGCTTATTCCTCTCACACTCCAGCCCTGCTGTACAGGTAATACAAGAGGCTGATTTGAGGTCAGCTGCTTTCACTGCTTGTTTTTAAAAACTAAATTTAAAGCGGTAGTATAGTAAAAAAAAAAAAAAAGAAAGGGCTAGATTCAGTAAGAATCGCCTATCTTTAGGCGGGCGTAGCGTATCTCATACACGCTACGCCGCCGTAACTTTGAGAGGCGAGTCCCGTATTCTGAAAGAATTTGCGCCCGAAGTTACAGCGGCGTAGCGTAAATGTGCCGGGGTAAGCGCGCCTAATTCAAATTGTGAAGAGGTGGGCGTGTTTTATGTAAATAAAGCATGACCCCACGTAAATGACGTTTTGAACGAACGGCGCCGTCCGTGGACGTATCCCAGTGCGCATGCGTCGGATAGAATGCCTAAGATATGTCGAACACTGCCTACGACGTGAACGTAACTTACGCACAGCCCTATTCACGTACGATTTACGCAAAGAACAGAAAATTCGACGCTGTCCCGACGTCCATACTTAACATTGGCTATGCCTCATATAGCAGGGGTAATTTTACGCCGGAAAAAGCCTTACGTAAACGACGTAAAAAAATCCGCCCGGCATGCGTACGTTTCTGAATCGGCGTATCTAGCTCATTTGCATATTCTACGCTGAAATCAACGGAAGCACCACCTAGCGGCCAGCGTAAATATGCACCCTAAGATACAAAGGCGTATGAGACTTACGCCGGTCGTATCTTAGCAACATTTAAGCGTATCTCAATTTGAGAATACGCTTAAAGATAAGACGGCGCGGATTCGGACTTACGATGGCGTATCTACTGATACGCCTGTCGTATCTACTGATACGCCTGTCGTAAGTCTTTTTGAATCTAGCCCAAAATCTTCTTCCTGCAAATTAACGTCATAATGTGCTAGTATGCATCTCATACTAGCACATTATAAAAGACTTGCCTGAAAATGAAGCCCCCCAGTGACACGCTGTCACCACTGACAGGGTTTCGTCTTCACCCGGTCTTTCTTCTGGGTTCACGGGCAGCCGCCATTTGATTGGCCGAGACGTGCTGACGTCACTCCTATGCTTTACTACCACTTTAAAGATATATTAATGAATATAGAGCGTCAATAATTGTATCCTTTATATCTGCCTGGAGGTCAGCTTTAAAAATCATTTTTTTATTTTTCTAGAAAATTACTCAGGACCCCCAAACATTATATATGTTTTTTTTTTAGCAGAGACTCTATAAATATATCTTGATCAAGGGTTGATCTAGGTCAGTGCCAGGGTTAGTGTTTAGGTCAAAGGTCAGGGTCCATACTTTTTGTTTAGGATTTTTTTTTAATTAGTATCAGTGTCAGTGTGTCTAGCCCAGGTTCACACTGACTGCGGGAATGAATGTCAGTCCCGGAAAACATCCGTGCCGGTTTCTGCACAGATGTCAATGGAAATCGCACCCCGAAATCGCAAAAAGTAGTACAGAAACGACTTTTGGGGATCGGTGCGGCGCCTGACCGATTTGGACGTTGCCATTGCCGGCAGTTGCCGCCAATTTGGCATGCGATTGACATCTTTAGGTAGTGAGGGAAAGGGGAAGAATTGTCAAAGGCTACTCCAAAATGTTGCCCTATGATGCCAATGGTGTTGAGGACTATTTCAGTACCCAGGAATTAAACAAAGTAGTTATAACTAGAAGATGCATTTCCTGCAGAAAATGCGTGGGAATGCTGAATAGCTGAATTGCTAAAGCTAACTGGACGAATAAAGCGAAATATGTCTCATTAAAATGAATAATAATAAAACATTAACAGCGCTCGAGAAATCAATGATTCCCCTGAACTAGTGTGTTCAAAAATTATTTTTTTTTCAAAAATTATTATTTTTTTCAAAAATTATTTTTTTTTTCAAAAATTATTCCCCCCCCCCCCCCCCCCCCCCAAATTATTATATTTTCCCAACAATTCAAATTTTTCCCCCCCAAATTTTTTTTTCCAAAAATTATTTTTGTTTTTCAAAAAAAAAATTATACAGGACAGTCAATGGAAGAAAGTGTAGAACTCTTGTCATTTGGAAGCTCAACCAGCCAAAAGTAAAATGTGTATCACAAAACTGAGCACATTGCATGAACCTAGACATATCTCTGAGATTGTCAGGAGCAAAATTTATTTTGGGTTGTTCTTTGGTGGAAGGTTATGGGAGTACCTAGGAATATATGGTTACATTTTTTTTCTTTTATAATCTTTTTTTCTTTTGGGCCAGTTTTCCTTTTCATAATATTTGTTTTAGGAGATAGCCAGTACCAATGAAAGACCAATTCGTCCTGAAAAATGTACGTGTCAAAAGTTTTAAATTGTGCTTAGGAATTTAGATTTGTTTTACCTTCAGGCGCAAAGGGGTTAAGAAAACGAAATGTCATTGCGTTAGGGTTTACATCTGCATTAATAGGCACATACATAATTTATACTGGCTACTAGATTATGATGAGATTACGCTGTGGGTCGGGAAAGCTCACCCCAGCAACACTACAATTAGTTCAATTATCTTCCATCCTTGTAAGCCTCTGAAATATATTCATATTTATCTATGAATGTCTTGAAAGCCCCTTTTCTATAGACTGACATGTCATCGACTGCTGCTGGCCATTCATCATCACAATCGCTGGCCGGGGCTCGGAGCTGCGGTTTGCAAAGCTCACTAGCGGCTTTGTATAAAATAATGATATCTGCCGCTCTTTCTTTCCCTCGCCCTAACCACAGGAAAGGTTACCCACATCCTGGCACCTTCGCTGTCACTCTCTCCGCAGGTTGGCACTGCTTATCCCATCGCAGCGAGGTGTTCTGTCTCCGACGGCCACAATTATCAGCTGCCGCGGGGGTTCAGCTCAGGAACATCAAAGAACTTCTGCAATTAGGAACTTTGCAGCCCACACTGTCTTGAAGGTAGAGAAAAGGTTTATAAGAACGCATTTCTCCCAAGAGAGACGCTCAGCAAGATCGCTCTTCCTGATATTATTAGCACACACTTTTTTTTTTGTCGTTCAAACAAAACCAGGTTCTTCTTCTGGTATTGTGCACCTGAGCCAAGAAGGGTTTGGTGCACACCAATATGAATGTCACTCGTGTTCCGGTATACAGTAAAACCTTGGATTGCGAGCATAATTCACTCCAGAAACATGCTTGTAATCCAAAGCACTTGTATATCAAAGCAAATTTCCCCATAAGAAATAATGGAAACTCAAACAATTCGTTCCACAATCATTTATTCATAGGTCCTTCAGTTTACAGTCCATATAAAAAGAGTATAGCAATGTGATCGGTTTAGTAACCATAAAATGTCCATCCATGCCTCACTGTGTCCATGCCTCACTGTGTCCATGCCTCACTGTGTCCATGCCTCACTGTGCCCATGCCTCACTGTGCCCATGCCTAACTGTGTCCATGCCTAGACTGACGTTTAACATGGGAGTCTATAGAAGGGGTGCCCGGATTTGAAAAATCGGTGCTCCCCAGCCGTAGGTCCCCTAGACAACAAACTTTTCACACTTGTAAATGAGAAATGGGGCTACATGTGTGCCAAGTTCCGGGTCCAGAAGACCTACAACCGGCCGGTACCGGGTCCCCAAAGTCACCAGAGAAATTACTGTTTTAACATGGGAGTCTATGGAAGGGGTGCCCAGCTTTGAAAAATCAGTGCTCCCCGGCCATAGGTCCCCCGGACAACAAACTTTAAACACTTATAGAGGAAGAGAGGGGCTACATGTGTGCCAAGTTTGGCAGTACCAGGTACCAGGTCCCCAAAGTCCAGGAGATCAGGCGCAAAAAGGTGACTCAAGTATAAGCTGAGGGGGGCATTTTCAGCACAAAAAAAATGTGCTGAAAAACTCGGCTTATAATCGAGTATATACGGTAACAGAAGTCTATGCAAGCGGCAATTACATTGGTAAAAAGTAGTGCAGGAAACTTTTTTATAATCTCTGCGACATGAGTCGTGGTGTTATGAATGGTTCCACCGCCGGCAATGGGGTGCGACTTGTCATGCGAATTTGGACGTGTCAAATCACATGACAAGTTGCACTGGTGTGAATGGGGGCTTATCAGTAGTTAAAAATCAAATGCTTTCAGCAGGAAAAGCTGAGCTGCCTCCGTTTCGCACTTAAACACTTACGTTAACGTCAAAATAATTGATGACTCAGCAGCGTAATAAAAGGACACGTGATCTCTTAGCATATGTTAATTAGCAAACAAACTTTCTCACAAACACGTTTTTAGAGTGCAAAAATAAATTTGCTCATGACGTCAGCGGAGTGTTAAAAGTTTAGTGAAATGTGTTCAGTTGATAAAATAATTTAGAACGTGAAAACAAAAGTCATGTGAACATAAAAAAGACATGCAAACTAATAAAATCTGAGACAGGGAGCTTGCTGGAATGATGAGAAGACAGAATGATGGACTCATCAGGGTGTTACTTTTCCATCAACGTCCAATCACAGACTGGGGGAGTATAGGGTGACCACGTGTCCCGGATTTCCCGGGACAGTCCCGCATTCTGCAGATCTGTCCCGGGCACCTTCACTCTGGGACAATACAGTTTCCGGAATGAAACTGACAGCATGAACCCCTCAGAGCTTAATATGTGACACCACCCCCCCCCCCAACAGGGCCGTTTGAAGACATTTTGGGGCCCCAAGCAAAAAAAAAGTGACTTTTCAAGTAGTTGAGAAGGGGGGGGGGGGGGGGGGTCGGGGGTTTGGAGGCTTACCTCTATCCTCCGCCTCACACGCACACACGCGCACGTCGGCATATGTTGGTGTCCGCACAGGGGCCCCAGCAGGGAGGGCCCTTGCCGCATCCTCCTGCAGTCCGGTCGGCCGTGTACCATAACCGCGCGGTACAGGGGATTTAGTTTGCTGTTCCCGGGGCCGGATTGAAAGGAAGTCAGTGTGTGCACTTCCTGTCAGTCCGGCCCGGAACAGGAACCTGAATCTCCTGTACCGCGCGGTTATGGTACACGGCCGACCGGACTGCAGGAGGACGCAGCGGTGCGGCAAGGGCCCTCCCTGCTGGGGCCCCTGGCCAGCTCGGGGCCCCAGGCAATTGCTTGCTTTGCCTGTCGGGTTCTGAAGGGCCTGCCCCCCAAACTAGTGAAGAACTACAGGTCCCAGCATAGATCTGTGAAATCGCACCCTTAGATCTCACGGGTTCATGCTGGGAGTTTCAAATTTGGGGGGGGGTCACATTTTTAGATATCAGGGGTTCATGCTGGGACTGGTAGTCCTTAACTTTGGGGAGGTCACACCCTCCCAAAGTAAAGGACTACAGGTCCCAGCATGACCCCCCCCCAGAACCAAAGATGTGAGACCCCCCGCCCCCCAAATAGTGAAGAACTACAGGTCCCAGCATAAACCTGTGAAATCTATGGGATCACACCCTTAGATCTCAGCGGGTTCATGCTGGTTGTTGTAGTCCTTCACTTTTGGGGGGAATGTGACCCCAAAAGTAAAGGGCTACAGGTCCCACCATGAACCCCTCAGAGCTGAAGATATGACCCCCCCCCCCCCCCAACCAGTGAAGAACTACAGGTCTCAGGATGAACCAGTGAAATCTATGGGGGTCACAAAAAAAGTATACAAAATTATATTTTTTTAGGAAGGGGGGGGGGGGTGTCCCTGAATGGCAGTTTGGAAATGTGGTCACCCTAGGGGAGTACCCTGACCACGCTGTATTACTTTAACTTCAGTGAAGTGAAGTGAGGTCAGGTGCCTCGCTGTCCAGTCTAAAGCCTCATACACACGATCGGATTATCCAACGGGAATTGTGTGATGACAGGCTGTTGTTGGAAAATCTGACCATTTGTACGCTCCATCGGACAATTGTTGTCGGAATTTCTGCCAACAAATGTGGGATAGCATGCTTTAAAATTTTCCGACAACAAATTTGTGTTGTCGGATTATCCGATCGTGTGTACAGAAGTCAGTCGGAAATAAAATCCAAAGTACAAACACGCATGCTCAGAAGCAATGCTAACCATAACACAACATTGGCAGAGGGTGGCGCTAAAAGAGCTGAAAAAACACGTAGTTTTGTGTTTGTCGGCCAACAATTCATTGCCACTTGTATGCAATACAAGTTCCTGGCCAATGCCCTTCGGACAAAAGTCCTACGCTCGTGTGTACCAGGCTTAACAGGGATTTGTGAATCTTAAAAGTGGCTGAACAGAATTATAAATGTTTTCGCTGGTTGAACAGTACATAACTTTTTATTATTAATTTGTATTTCGCTGATATCTTGCACAGTGCATTGACAAAGTATTTATACCCCTTGAAATTTTCCACATTTTGTCATATTACAACCAAAAACGTAAATGTATTTTATTGGGATTTTGTGTGATAGACCAACACAATGTGGCACATAATTGTGAAGTAGAAGGAACATGATAATTGTTTTTTCTTTTTCTTTTTTTTTTACAAAGAAATATCTGAAAAGTATGGTGTGCATTTGTATTCAGCCCCCTTTACTCTGATACCTCTAACTAAAATCTAGTGGAACCAATTGCCTTCAAAAGTAGTGAGTCCACCTGTGTGTAATTTAATTTAAGTATTAATTCAGCCGTACTGTGAAGCCCTCAGAGGTTTGTTAGAGAACCTTAGTGAACAAACAGCATCATGAAGGCCAAGGAACACACCAGACAGGTCAGGGATAAAGTTGTGGAGAAGTTTAAAGCAGGGTTAGGTTATAAAAAAATATCTCAAGCTTTGAACATCTCACGGAGCTCTGTTCAATCCATCATCTGAAAATGATGGAAAGAGTATGCCACAACTGCAAACCTACCAAGACATGGCCATCCACCTAAACTGACAGGCCAGGCAAGGAGAGTATTCATCAGAGAAGCAGCTAAGAGGCCCATGGTAACTCTGGAGGAGCTGCAGAGATCCACAGCTCAGGTGGGAGAATCAGGACAACTATTAGCCGTGCTCTCCACAAATCTGCCCTTTATGGAAGAGTGACAAGAAGAAAGTCATAAGAAGTCTCCTAGGGAGAGTAGCAGCAGTGCTGAACTTTCTCCTTTTATAGACAATTTGTCTTACCGTGCACTGATGAACAGCAAGGCTTTTGGAGATACTTTTACAACCCTTTCCAGCTTTATGCAAGTCAACAATTCTTACTCATAGGTCTTCTGAAAGCTCTTTTGTGCGAGGCATCATTCACATCAGGCAATGCTTCTTGTGAAAGGCAAAGCCAGAACTGGTGTGTATTTTTTATAGGGCAGGGCAGCTGTAACCAACACCTCCAATCTCATCTCATTGATTGGACTCCAGTTGGCTGACACCTCACTCCAATTAGCTCTTGGAGATGTCATGAGTCTAGGGGTTCACATACTTTCTCCACCTGCACTGTGAATGTTTACATGGTGTGTTCAATAAAAACATTTAATTCTTTGTGTGTTATTAGTTTTAAGCAGACTGTGATTGTCTATTGTTGTGACTTAGATGAAGGTCAGATCACATTTTATGACCAATTTGTGCAGAAATCCATATCATTCCAAAGGGGTTCACATACTTTTTCTTGCCATTGTATATACAGAATATTTTTGGTTGAAAAAAAGTGTTTGTTGAATTTCCTAATTGTTAGTGGGGTCAAATCGACATTCATTTTCAGCTAGAGTGATGAGAAAATTCAATGGAGCAGAATGGAAGTTTTGTGAATATTCTCGTCCAAAAATCTACTGGTGTATGGCCAGCATAAGCACCCAGGTCCGTCACTACAGGACAGGCAAAACAAACAATTGCTTGGGGCCCGAGCTGGCCTGGGGCCCCCAACTTCCCCTTCCCAGGCTGTAGTGTGGCCGAGCTCCTCTTCCTTCCTCCTGGAGTCCTGTCAGTCCGGCCGGGTATCGCGAGTGGTACAGGAGATTCAATTTCCTGTTTCTGACCGGACTGACAGGAAGTGCACACTGAGTGCTCACTTCCTTTCAGTCCATCCGGGAACACAGGAAACTGCGCGGTACCCGGCCCGGGTATTATCTGATAGGGGACTGGGAACCCATAATGATGTAACACCGGACTGACAGGAGGAAGAGGAGCTCCGCCATGCTACAGCGGCTGCCTACAGGGAAGAAGGGGAGGTGAGAATAGAAAAACATAGGGACTAGGGAGGGGGGATAAGAACATGGGTGTAAAAAATTAGTGTAGCGCTAACGTAGGCTTTGCGTGCAGGGGGGGGGGGGTTCTTGGGGGCCCCCATTTTGCTTGGGGCCCCCAAATTCCTTCAAACGGCCCTGTAAGCACCCTTTATTGAATAAGGCCATTATCATTGGACTTTCATACTTTTGCACAATAGATTGTTTTATGTTGAAAATGTATTTTTCGCCCACCATAACACTAACGTGTATTTTTCTCTCTGCAGCGGTCTCGGTGATGAGATTCAGCGCTTCATCCTTTGGATTTGCAGTAAGTAGGCTTTAATTGATGTGACTTAATAACCTGCAATGCTATTATTATAACTGCCCCCAGGAGGCGCCGTGCCGTGTGGGAATTGGATTCAGCGTTATGTTATAAATAGGAAAGAGGTGATAATTGTTGTAATGTGTTATCAGCTCTGAAATAGGTATAGATTTATCTTGTGTGTTTTTGCCTTCTTTGCACATAAACTACTTTAGGGCATGTTTACACTTGTGTGTGATAAACTTCATGCGGTTTGATATCTTGTAGGATTTGCTCAAGCGTATTTTTCATTTAAAGTGAGATTCAACTGTATCTGAGCAGCACAGACTGAAAAATCCTATTTAAAGTGACAATAAAGCTTGTTTTTTTTTTTAAATAACAAACATGTTATACTTACCTGCTCTGTGCCATGGTTTTGCACAGAGCAGCACCGATCCTTTTCTCTTCGGGTCCCTTGCTGGCGCTCCTGGCTCCTCCTCCTCGAGCAGTGCCCCCCAGAGCAAGCCACTTTCCCTGGTGGCAGCGCTGCATGCTTGCTCCCCAGCCGCTGCTCTATGCAACCCTGCCCCTAAGCTCTCTCCTCATTGGCTCACTAGCTGTGATTGACAGCAGTGGGAGCCAATGGGCGCCTGCTGCTGTCTCAGCCAATGAGGAGAGGGAGTCCCAGAGACAGCCAAGGCTCTTGTGCAACATCGCTGGAACGAGTAGGAGCTCAGATGAGTATTAGGGGGGCTGTGGGGAGAGCAGCACACAGAAGGTTGGGGTCACACTAACCCTACCTGTGACCCCAACACTAACCCTACATGTAACCCTAATACTAACCGTTCCTAGTACCCCCGTACTAACCCTACCTGTACCCCTTCCTAGTACCCCCGTACTAACCCTACCTGTACCTTTAACACTAACCCTTCTTGTTACCCCAACACTAACCCTACTTGTAATACTAACACTAACCCTGCCTGTAATGCTAACACTATCCCTTCCTGCAATGCTAACACTATCCCTTCCTGTAACCCCAACACTAAGCCTATCTGTAATCCTAACACTAATTCTACCTATGAGCCTAACATTAACTCTTCCTGTTACCCCAGTACTAACCCTACCTGTAGCCCCAACACAAATCCTTCTTGTAACCCCAGCATGATCCCTACCTGTAATCCCAACACTAACACTTCCTGTAACCACAACACCATAGGCATTGAGCACAGGGTGTGCCAGATGTGCCTGGGCACACCCTAATCGCCCTGTGTCGGGCAGATTACCCCTGCTGCTTGACTGCAGAGAAAGGGACTGGGTAATCCTTGTCCCCAGTCCCTTTATTTGTCTCAAAAGTGAGACATCAGGGGCCTATTTAGACCTCTGATATTTAACCAAAGCCCCCAATGGGGCACCTAAATAAAATAAAATAAAAACAATAATAAAAATGATTGTATAAAATTATTTAAAAAAATAATGCAATTGTAAAAATGTAATAATAAAAAAATATAAAAAAGTAAACACCAATCTCTGGCATACATGATTGTGAACATTGTGCTATTGATGAAATTGGAATCAATCAATCAAAAAAAAACAATCAATGTCTTATTTTCAAACAAAGGACGCATCAGATGGTAGTTCGGTGGCTGAAAATACACTGCTCTCCTTCAGATACAATGGTGACATCAAACCAAAGGGAACCATAGAAGAGTGAAAAGATAGAAAATAAATCCTCCACCTTCCAAACTGCCTCTTACTGAAAGGGAAGATCCCAGCTAGAGATCTTCTGTTGGCGTGTGGCTTTCTACTCAGCTTGGGGGTCTATGCAGCAAGCTATCCGGTATCTGAAAGATCTCCCACCGCTCACGGATGATCAATTGTGATTAGCCAAGGTGAGGAACGAAAAGAAGGCTGACAAAGCATAATCCAGTAAAACAATTTAATATAAAATAAAGTTTAAAATCGCACTTACAATAAGTAGATAAAAATTTGCATGTGAAAATATGTAGCCGGCCGGCTAACACAGCCCGTTCACTCCGGGACACTGTATGTAGTGATGACGTCAGCACGCCGCTACCCTACACCGTTTCGTCACAATTGACTTCGTGCCCTGGGGGTCTATGCTGCATAGACCCCCAGGCTGGGTAGAAAGCCACACGCCAACAGAAGATCTCTAGTTGGGATCTTCCCTTTCGGTAAGAGGCAGTTTGTTTGGAAGGTGGAGGATTTCTTTTCTATCTTTTCACTCTTCTATGGTTCCCTTTGGTTTGATGTCACCATTGTATCTGAAGGAGAGCAGTGTATTTTCAACCACCGAACTACCATCTGATGCGTCCTTTGTTTGAAAATAAGACATTGATTGGGGTTTTTTGATTGATTGATTTTTTTCATCTTTTTTTTCACTGGGACTCATCTAAATATATTGCGAACAGGCCCACCTGTTCGCTTTAGTGATTCCAATTTCATCAATAGCACAATGTTCACAATCATGTATGCTAGTTGACAATTTTTTTATCACGTTATTTGCGCGGCTTATTTTTGCTTTATATTTGTCTTATTTGTGTGTGTCTCACATTTTTTTTTTTTTTTTTTAAAGTGTATTTTGTGCGTGTACTCGAGAGAGGAGCTGGACTGCAGGAGTTGGGAGTAGGCAGGCCTCCCCCAGAGGCAATCTGCCACCTTTCTCCATGCCCCGGGTGGCAATGGCGGGTGTGTGAGGGGGTCCTCCCACACAGCCCGCCCTACCTGCTCCGCTTTGAAGCCCAACGGGGCAGAGGGACTCTCTATAAGGGAGTGAGAGGATTAGCCCGCTCAACCAGCCCCATTAGTCCTTCGCCTCTCTTTAGAGACCGCGTGGTCAATGTGCGTGTGTTAACCCAATTTAGAGTGCGTGTGTAGGTGTGGTGGTTTTTTGTGGGAGGGGGGTGGGCGTACTTAGCGCAGGCTTACCTTGCATAGCACACCCACCGGGAGCCGGGCTGAGACCACCAAACTCAATTCACATGTAGCTGAGACCGGGATCCGAACCTCTAGCTGCAGAGGTGAATGGCTTGTCAGCGCAGTGCCAATCGCGTTGAGCCACCGCAGCTCCCTATGTGTGTGTCTCACATTTAAAGCTGCATGCATACATATTATCTGTTCAATACTTGACAGCGCAGTTATTACCACATTTTTCAAACACCAATCTCTGCCCTACTGACATCGTCCACTGCTCTACCGATGCTTTCCATTGCCCCATATATTTATACACACATGCGCATGTGTGTTTGAACTTTGCGGTGCACACCCTAATGCAATAGGCTGCGCACCCCAATGCACAACACTAAACATATCTGTAATCCAAACACTAATTCTACCTATGATCCTAAAACTAACCCTTCCTGTTACCCCAGTACTAACCCTACCTGTAATTCTATCACTAACCCCTCCTGCAATCCCCATATTAACCCTTTTTGTAACTGTGTTACTGCAAATGCAAAAGGTCTGCATCTAGCCTCAGGGCTCATTCCCACCACTGTAGTGCGCTGAGATGCAGAAAATTGCAGCATGCAGTCACATTTCATGCATTAAGGATACTTTCAAATGTGCTTCTTAGCAGAATGCATTTTAATGTGCAGCAACATTGTGGTGTGAATGAACCCTTAAAGACTCATTAGGAACCCGTAACCTTTTTTTAGCTGCTGCATGACCTAGTAAGTTCCCCTTAAAGTGGTTGTAAACCGCTTGACATGTTTTTTTTTTTTTTTACCCTCTAAGGTCAAGCCATAATGTGCTAGTATGCAATGCATACTAGCACATTATGTTAAACTTACCTGAAAACAAAGCTCTTCCAGCGCTGTAATGTCAGAGCTGGAGGCCGCTTCCATCTTCACCCGTCTTGCGTCCAGGCAAGTCAGAGCCAAAGCCCACTGTGACATCACTCCCACGCGAGAGCTGCCGTTTACGGCACAGGGTTCTGAAGGAACGGCATGGGCTGCCATTCCTTCAGAGGGCATGCGCCAGTGATGTCACTGTCTGCGTGTACAGTAAAAATCTCCTGAACGGCGCATGTTTAGGTGATATTTACAGTACCAATACCATGTTTCCCGAAAATACGCCTGGATCTTATATTAATTTTGGCAACAAAAGACACAGTAGGGCTTATTTTCCGGGTAGGTCTTACCATGTAATGTGATGTCTTCTCTCCCCCTCTCCCTCCCTGCCTGACAGGAATCCCCAGTGTGAACGGAGATAAAATGCTTGTAAAATCCTATAATCCACTCTATTACAGTAATATATAATGTACAATGTGTGTGCTTCTGTAATATAACTGTGCCAAATACCTTCATTAAAGCGCCCTTTCTGCGCTTCTGTGACCCGCCAGAGCTCTCTTCCACACAATTATATTACAGAAACACACACATTGTACATTTATATACTACTGTAATAGAGTGGATTATAGGATTTTACAAGCATTTTAAGCTAGGGCTTAATTTCGGGGTAGGGCTTATATTGCAGCCCTCCTGGAAAATAATGCTAGGTCTTATTTTCGGGGTAGGTCTTATTTTCGGCGAAACACCTATAGGTAAAAGTCAGTGATGGAAGTTTACTTCCACTTTAAGCCCTCCAAAGCAGCAGCAGGCGTGGCCGTTTGTAAATGAACCACATCTAAGTGCACTTATAGGCAAGGTATATGAGAGTAACATTAAAAAGTACAGCCATTAGCGCCAGTTTTATAGGCACTTAATAAGTGCTGTAAAGTGTATAAAAGCCCACAAGTATGAATGGGTCAGCAAGAGCTAATAAAAATCTACAAATGGAGAACTGAAATGTATTAGAGAAAATATACTTTTATGGTTTAGTGGTTCTTTAAATAACTGCTAATAGCCAAACAATGAACATATATTACATATGAATACTTACTAGTTTTAGCCAGTTTTCGGCCGTAAATGTGACAGCACATAACACCACTTTAGCCTTTATCCTTATTTCTAAACTCTCACCCCCCTGGAATTTGATCTTATTTCGGAATGGTTGACTTTGTTGGTTACAATTGGGTGAAATTATTTGTTTTTCTGGTACAAGAGAAAGAGTTGATGAATTTTTGATATATGTTCTCCGGTTGTGTGCACACCTAATGCCGCGTACACACGACCGTTTTTCGGGTTCTAAAAAATTACGTTTTTTTTAAATGTCATTAAAAACAACCGTGTGTGAGCTTCAGAGCATTTTTCGGGTTCTGAAAAAACAAGCAATTTTTTTTCCGAACATGCTCTATTTTTTCCTCGACGTTTTTAACGTTGTCGTTTTTCGGGTTGTAAAAAATGGTCGTGTGTGGGCTTTAACGACGTGAAAAATTCACGCATGCTCAGAAGCAAGTTATGAGACGGGAGCGCTCGTTCTGGTAAAACTACCATTCGTAATGGAGTAAGCACATTCATCACGCTGTAACAGACAGAAAAGCGCGAATCGTCTTTTACTAACACGAAATCAGCTAAAGCAGCCCAAAGGGTGGCGTCATCCGCATGGAACGTCCCCTTTATAGTGCCGTCATACGTGTTGTACGTCACCGCGCCTTGCTAGAGCATTTTTTTTTCACGCTCATGTGTAGGCAAGGCTGTTTTAATGATCAAGTTGAAAAAAACATAGGGCCGGATTCAGAAAGGACTTACGACGACGTATCTCCAGATACGCCGTCGTAAGTTCAATTGTGCGCCGGCGTATCTATACGCGTATTCTGGAAATCAGATACGCCTGAATTTTGCCAAGATACGAACAACGTAAGTCTCCTACGCTGTCGTATCTTGGGTGGATATTTACACTGGCCGCAAGGGGCGCTTCCGTAGATTTACGCGTCGAATATGAAAATGACTTAGATACGCCGATTCACAAACGTACTTGCGCCCGTCGCATTAAGCTACGCCGTTTACGTAAGGCGTACGTCCGGCGTAAAGTTACCTGCTGATTTGCTCCGGGTTCTCCTTCCATTCGGGTGTACAGGCAGCCAGGCACACAACAACTCAGATAGCCTTACAGCTCAAGCAGGGAATGTCTTTTTTGTGCTTTAGGCCTCATGCACACTGGACGTTTTTGGACGTTTTTACAGCAGCTGTTTTTGGCAGTAGACGTTTTTTTTTTTTTTTTTTTACAGTCAATAAACTCTCCATCATGTTATCCTATGTGTCCATGCACACATAGGCTGTTATCTGCAGTTTTGGGCAGTGGCGTTTTTGAGCAGTAAAAAAAAAAAAAAACTAGTGGGTTCTGAGAGAAGTTTTTTAGCTGTTAAAACGCTCTAACGCTGATAAACGCTGATAAACGTTGATAAGCGTTGATAAACGCTCACGTTTTTTAATATTTTTGATCCATTGAAAAAAAAAAAACATTTTCTTCAACTAAAAAACGCTAACGCGGAAAAATGCTAAAAACGCTAATAAACGCTAAAAAACTATATTGAAAAAACGTTGAACAAAGCTGAAAAAATTGAAAAACTCACTGCAAAGCTACTGCCGTTTTTATAACGTTATTTTAACGTCCAGTGTGCATGAAACCTTAATGCTCATTGAACTTGGTTGGGGTGCAAGGTGGGCCATGGGATACTCCGAATTTAGTGCACAGAGTAACCAGAGGATATTCTTTGCCCTGTCTACCCTATTCAGGGCAATCTCCCTCTTGGCACAGACTAGGAAGGCAAGCAACACTGGAACCCCAAGTGAAGCCTCGTACACACGATCAGTCCATCCGATTAAAGCGGTTTGAAGGACCGATGAAGCTGACTGATGGTCTGTCACGCCTACACACCATCGGTTAAATAACCGATCGTGTCAGAGCGCGGTGACGTAAAACACAACGACGTGCTGAAAAAAACTGAAGTTTAATGCTTCCAAGCATGCGTCGACTTGATTCTGAGCATGCGTTGATTTTCAACCGATGGTTGTGCCTACTAACGATCGGTTTTGACCTATCGGTTAGGAATCCATAGGTTAAATTTAAAGCAAGTTGGCTTTTTTTAACCTATGGTTAAATAACCTATGGGGCCCACACACGATCTGTTTTGACCGATGAAAACGGTCCATCAGACCGTTGTCCTCTGGTTAACCTATCGTGTGTACGAGGCCTTAGGTCAACTCCCAGTTCAGCAACTCAGGAGGTTAAAACAGCAAACAGTCACTTGGACTCTACACCCAGGCCTCTAATCACAATGTCCCTGGATATTTGGATACCCCCTTCCATACATCAGGCAAACACTTCTCCTGCGAATCTCCAGGCCAGATCCTAAGTAAACCCTCTTGATTTGTCTCAAACTTCTTCCACAAAATAGGCCACCCCAGCTCTCACAGAGCTGGGACCTCCATGAACACCTACAAACTTCAGCTACACTGCCCAGAGTGGCAGCAGCCCTTCAGGCTTGGATCTTCTCCCACTGAACAAGAACCCTGCTGCTCCAGGCCCCACATTTCTTATGCCCTCCTCCACCACCTACTGGGAATTCCCCCCCAGGGATTGGCTGAACCTACATAAATAGTCAAGCCAAGGTCTGCCTCTGCCTTTCAACCCACTACATTCTAGAATCCACTAAAAGGCAGGAAGAAGTGATTGAGCCTACAACCAGTAAGACCCAGAACAGCCAAAATGAATCACCCACAACTCCAATGATTACAGAGGAGCTAAAGAACCAGATTTAGCTAAGCCTCTCTAGCAAACAGTTTTAGGAGGATGCTACATATGTATCTATGTGTTGAATTTATCTTTTTTGAGTGCCATCCTAGAAAGTCCTAGTGTTTCCTAGTGTAGATTTTGATTGCAGTAAAAAACCATCCCTTGTGTAATTTACATTTTTGTTTGGATACCAGCCAATCGTAGCAGTCCCCACAGTCATTTACAAAATTATGATTGTTTTTCTTTGTACCACAATGAAACTATTCCAAAGATATCCACTGCGTTCTACCATTCCAGATGAGCCATTGTTCTTCACTGCTCATGGTTAATTTATAAATTCTTATTTTGTCCTTGGAATTGGATATATTTGGAGAGAATTCTCAAAAACTCTGTATTTATAAACATTCAACCAAATGTCTCAAATTTATGTTTTTTTCTTTAGAGTAGCCTTTTTCAATGTTTTTAAGAAATAACTTTCAGATCTTAGGGAACCCCTAATAATAATTACTATATGCACAACTCGCAGTACTTTAGCATGGTGGTCAGTGGGAAAAAATCTCCCCATTATATTAGTGGCAATCAGTCGGGTCACCTGCATACCCCCCCCCCCCCCCCCGTGCGGTCACCAGCCCCGCACTTACCCTATCTAGGTCGCGGGCAGCGGCTTCCCCTGCCTCTCCTCCCTGCCATCACAGCGGCTTCCACCATGCTTCTCCTCCCTCTTCCTAGGCGGCCAATAGGATCGGGAAGGTAATAGCGAATACTGTAACAGTCAGGGGTTAACGCCGTTGATCGATAATCCACCCGAGCTGTTGTCTTGACCACAGAGTTATCCAGTTTGCGGGCGTCTGTGTATTCGTCCGCCAGGCGAGCTGCTTCAGACAAGGAGAAAGGTTTCCAGTCCCGGCCCCTATCTCTGACTTCCAGGGACAGTTTGTCAAAGAAGTGCTCCAGCAGGTACACCTGCAGCACCTCTTCCCCGGATTCTGCTTGGCATCCATCGACCCAGTGGGATGCCACCAATTGTAATGGTCAGGGGTTAACGCCGTTACGATATTCCATTCCATCAACCCAAGACAGCTTATCGACACTCCACAATCCAGCAGACAGGACCCATTGGATTTCCCCCAGAATAACGAGACACAGCTCTGTTCTCTGGTTCCAAAATAGAATAGATTTTAATGGTAAACTCAGGTTTCTTATATACAGTTAGAAAGCATGCTGCAGGAATCAAAGGGACAATGACACACTCCACCCACAACATCACACAATGGGTGCTAACGAGTCCCCCTCAATCCACATCTTAGACAGACTTTCTGACTCCGCGATAAGCTATTCTCACCTGCTACACAATACACATTCCTTTAGTGAACATAAGTCAGACGTCTGACCTTTTAGAGTGTGTTAACTCACAACACATATTAGCATCAATAGAACTTTCACACAATACAGTGTTAGTTAGCATAGCACCATGAAATATCTTAGAAAACAAGGCTTAATTAACACAATAGTCAATAGAATGCACTCACAGCAAGCTTTCATCACTACAGCCAGGTAGCTGGAGGTGATTAACATCTCAACAGTCTATGTTCCACATTGAAGGAGACACTCTATTGACCTGTTGTGTTCAGAATGAACAACTTGTAATATTTCAAGATATCCTGCAATACATGAATTATCATTACTGTCCCATCTCATGTAATCCATGATATCAGTTCTCAGTCATCCTATGCCCCTAGTGGACATAGGATGATATAAGAGTCATTGGTGAAGCTGACACAGGAGTACCCCACATCCTTCAAGAGCCTATGGGTCTCACGGGCCATACCGTTATAAATACCAATTTGCTATTATCACACAACTTTTTTGATGCCTCTAATCATGTGCTTCTAAAAAAAATAAAAAACATTGGAATCCATGCGTGCGGCACCATGCATGTAGATTAGGCGTCAGGCGCATGGATTAGGGGGGCAGGGCCCCTGCGCCATCTATGGACGGGTCGCCACTGCATTATATGCAGCTAAAAAAGATCATCGGTATCATTGTAACTTATCTGAAAGGCATACATTTCTTATTGTTCAAGGAACCTCTAGAAATCTCTGTAGGAACCCTAGGGTCTAAATCTGTCCCACCCTTTGCTATTCGGAGTGGCTATAGTGGCTATTTGGGGTCTCTGGTGGCTGTGCAGGGCCTCTTGTGGAAGTGCGGGGTCCGTCTCTGGTGGCTGTGCAGGGTCTCTGGTTGGACTGTGGGGTAGTAAACCCCTCTCCACTTGTCTGCCACAGTGCTCATCCCACCCCCCACGATAGCCAGCCTTATTTGGCCAGGCCGCCACTGCATTATATACCACCCGGCTGACTCTGACCAAAGAGATGTAGCAGAATACATTTTGGCCTAACTATATGAAGAAATTAGATTTTTTGTATTGGTTATGTTTCATAACAGAAAGTAGAACGTATCTTTTTTATTTTTTTTCAAAATTTTCAGTCTTTTTTTATTTATATAATAAAAAAAAAGCAATATTCACTTTTTGGGGACTTTATTTTAATCAAAGACGTGTAGCAGAATACTGTAGCGACCTCCCAGACCTTTAGGGGTCTGATGGTGACCTCAACAGTCAGGGAGAGCTGACATCCTTCCTTGTAGAGTGGGTTATCAGGCATTGTGGGTGTAATGCAAGATGAAATGATGGGCGCCAGTCACCTTTTGAATGCGCACAAGAGATTTATTGTCTCTTAACAAGAACTGTGGGAGAGCGGGTTAGGGCCAGGACACCCTTAGGTAGATGCAATGTTAATTGGCAGACTCCGAGACACTATAGGTAGACAGTTATACAGGGAAAGGCCTCCAGCCGGATGCCATATCTGTATTGTTAGGACCGCTGTCTCCTATGGCAACAGAACTTGTAACAGTCACTAAAGGCATACCTCCCAACACGCACGGATTCTGCAGGATTTTCCCGCACTGACTGCATATTCCTGCAGTCCCGCGAAAGGGTTAATTTTCCCGCACTGAGGAACAAACTGCAAGCAAACCCCACCCCCTCCGCTCAACAAGCGAGCGGATCTGAATGGGCAGTACGGTAGGAGGAGGCGAGCGGAGCTGAATGGGCGGTAGTGTAGGAGGAGGCGAGCGTAGTTGAATGGGAAGTATGGTAGGAGGAGGCGAGCGGAGCTGAATGGGCAGTACGGTAGGAGGAGGCGAGCGGAGCTGAATGGGCAGTACTGTAGGAGGAGGCGAGCGGAGCTGAATGGGCAGTACGGTAGGAGGAGGCGAGCGGAGCTGAATGGGCAGTACTGTAGGAGGAGGCGAGCGGAGCTGAATGGGCAGTACGGTAGGAGGAGGCGAGCGGAGCTGAATGGGCAGTACTGTAGGAGGAGGCGGACTGAGCTGATTGGGCAGTACTGTAGGAGGAGGCGAGCGGAGCTGAATGGGCAGTACTGTAGGAGGAGGCGAGCGGAGCTGAATGGGCAGTACGGTAGGAGGAGGCGAGCGGAGCTGAATGGGCGGTAGTGTAGGAGGAGGCGAGCGTAGTTGAATGGGAAGTATGGTAGGAGGAGGCGAGCGGAGCTGAATGGGCAGTACGGTAGGAGGAGGCGAGCGGAGCTGAATGGGCAGTACTGTAGGAGGAGGCGAGCGGAGCTGAATGGGCAGTACGGTAGGAGGAGGCGAGCGGAGCTGAATGGGCAGTACTGTAGGAGGAGGCGAGCGGAGCTGAATGGGCAGTACGGTAGGAGGAGGCGAGCGGAGCTGAATGGGCAGTACTGTAGGAGGAGGCGGACTGAGCTGATTGGGCAGTACTGTAGGAGGAGGCGAGCAGAGCTCATTGGGCAGTGCTGTAGGGGCAGGAGACACTCTGTGCACAGGTGAGAGGCATCCACCCCCCAACTTAAATTCCCCTTTACCTCCGACCACAACTGGTTCCCCGTTTGGCTGAACCTTCAAAACTCAGTTGAACTCCAATCCTGCAGTCCCCCAACCAGGGCTCAAGTCCTGCGGGAACACGTGGGAACGGAGTTCCTGCACTTTTTTCACAGCAGGAACTCAGTTCCCTTTGCAGGACTAGAGCAGCCGAGCCACCCGAGCCAATCCTTCACTAAGCGGCGATGCCTAGCTCGAGTTACTGTCAGGGGTAGGCGAACCCTAGTAATCCTTTATGGAAGGAAGCAGCCAGTAACATAAAGGATTACTAAGGTACAGTGGATAGAAAAAAAAAAAACATGCAGTTTAGTAATTATGCAAATGAGCGTATCATATATATTTTTTATTTATTTTTTGGTGGGGGGAGTGGATCTTGGGTGGGAGTTCCCACACTTTTTTCCCCAGTACTTGATCCCTGCCCCCAACCCTACGCTGCTTCTCTTGCTCCTGGATAGGCCTCAGGCCTAGCAACCCGGGACGACACAACACATGTCCACCCAGAAAGATGTCCAGGTGGCACAGAACCCTGACCACCTGACTCCACCCAAATACATAGGCTCTCCCAGCATGCCAACGGACTAAAGAAACCCCTGCCAATTGGCTGAGACACCCCATCTATTTATAATCTGCCCTTGTCGCCTAATGTTTCCAGCAACAGTGCCACCCAGTGACTGAAGAGAAAAGGTGCAGCAATTCCAGAATCAGAGGGAAATCAGTGGATTGTCTAATACACGATCGGAAATTCCGACAAGAAAACCGTGTTTTTTTTTCTCCAACGGAATGTTGGCTCAAACTTGTGTTGCATACACACGGTCACACAAATCTTGTTGGAAATTCCGACCGTCAAGAACGCGGTGACGTACAACATATACGACGACCCGAGATTTTCCGATAGGAACTTTTTCTGTCAGAAAAATAGAGAACCTGCTCTCAATCTTTTGTTGGCGGATATTCCGACAGCAAAAGTCAGATGGAGCCTACACACGGTCGGAATTTCCATCCGAAAGCTCACATCGGACTTTTCTTGTCAGAATTTCCGATCGTGTGTACGCGGCATAACAATTAGCCAGGACAATTACCACCTGGCAAACTAAATTTGTTAGCAACCCTGCCTAAACACCAGGGGCCAGATTCACAAAGAAGTTACGTCGGCGTATCTATTGATACGCCGCGTAACTTCTAGGATACTCCGGCGTATCTTTGTTTTGTATCCACAAAACAAGATACGCCAGAATGGGGGCTAGATCCGACTGGCGTACGTCTTAGTACGCCGTCGGATCCTAGGTGTATATTTACGCTGGCCGCTAGGTGGCGCTTCCGTTGATTTCCGCGTCGAGTATGCAAATTAGCTAGTTACGCCAATCCACAAACGTACGTCCGCCAGGCGCATTTTTTACGTCGTTTGCGTAAGGCTTTTTCCGGCGTAATGGTTACCCCTGCTCTATGAGGCGTACGCAATGTTAAGTATGGCGTCGGGCCAGTGTCAAATTTTCCGTTGTTTGCGTAAAACGTTTGCGAATAGGGCTTTGTGTAAATTACGTTCACGTCGTCTAGGCATTGAGCGGGCGGAATTTAATTTGAAAATTCGAGGTGATACTGAGCATGCGCGCGCATGCACCGTACGAAAAAAGCGTCATTTACGTGGGGTCATGCTTATTTTACATAAAACACGCACCTTCTGTTCCTCATTTGATTTATGCGCGCTTACGCCGGCAGATTTACGCTACGCCGCCGTAACTTTAGAGGCAAGTGCTTTGTGAATACAGCACTTGCCTCTCAAAGTTGCGGCGGCGTAGCGTTACTACGATACGCTACGCCCATTTAAAGATACGCCTATCTACGTGGATCTGGCCCCAGGTTTTTGGTAAAAATGTATGTAGAAATTAGATTAAAAAAAAAATGATGGATATATTTTGTAGCAGAAAGTAAAAAAAAAATTTTTGTTTTTGTTTCAGAATTTTTTATATTTTTTAGTTCATATTGCAAAACATAAAAACCCCAGAGGTGATCAAAAACTAACAGAAAGATCTATTTGTATAAAAAAAAAATTATATAAATTAAATTTGTGTACAGTGTTGCATGACAGTTAAAAAAGTGCAGTACTACAGTTTGAACCCATTAGGGGTAGACTGTCACAGGTTAACAAGTATTATACTTTTATACAAAAATCTTTATGAACCAGTGTAACTATGTTGGTTACAAATGACTAACGTGAATGACAATCTGTATTGTTAATTAAAAATTTGCAATAAAAAATTTTTGTTAAAAAAATAAACGCAGCACTGAATATCAAAAAATGCCCTGGTCGTGAAGGAGGTAAAACCTACCTTCCAAGTTTAAAACATAATTAAAAAAAAAAAAACAATCAAAATGTTGTTCTAATTTATGTATAAAAAATGCTTGGTTGAATGAATTCAGCTCATGCCTTGTTTTATCTTTTAGTTTGATGCTGTCCTGGATGTTGTATCGTCAGGGATAGTGTTATGGCGTTACAGCAATGCTGCAGCTGTACATTCAGCACACCGAGAATACATGTAAGTAGAGGAGTTTATTACACAAATATATTATTAATAGATAATCTCTGAATAAAAATATCCTGCATTCATCAGAACTGTACTGTAAATCTGCACTGTTAAAAAATATTGAAAACATAAATGAAAGTTCTCCATATATGCAAATTTAATTAAAACAGTGTGGCCGGGATTCAGAAAGAAATGGCTATCTTTAGGCGGGCGTAGCGTATCTCATATATACGCTACGCCGCCGTAACTTTGAGAGGCAAGTCCCGTATTCAGAAAGAACTGGCGCCCGAAATTTACGGCGGCGTAGTGTATATGGGCCGGCGTAAGCCCGCCTAATTCAAAATAGGCTGGAAGGGGCGTGTTGTATGCAAATTAATCGTGACCCCACGTAATTGACACTCCTAACGAATGGTGCATGCGCCGTCCGTGAAAGTATCCCAGTGCACATGCTCCAAATTACGCCACAACTAGTCAATGCTTTAGACGTGAACGTAACTTACGCACAGCCCTATTCACGTACGACTTACGCAAACGACCTAAATGACGCAAAATTAGACGCTGTCCCGAAGTCCATACTTAACATTGGCTACGCCTCATATAACAGGGGTAACTTTACGCCGGAAAAAGCCTTCCGTAAACGACATAAATCAATGCGCCGGGCGCACGTACGTTTTTGAATCGGCGTATCTAGCTCATTTGCATATTCTACTCGTAAATCTACGGAAGCGCCCCTAGCGGCCAGCGTAAATATGCACTCCAAGATACGACGGCGTAGGAGACTTACGGCGCTCATATCTAGGCAACAGTGAGGCGTATCTGATTCTGTGAATCAGCCGCAGAGATGCGACGTCTCATACTCAGAGTTACGACGGCGTATCTGGAGATACGCCGACGTAACTCCTTTCTGAATCCGGGCCTATGTTTTTTTATGTTACTAGTAAAGCATATTTTTATGAACATATTTATGTATTTAATAACATGGCTCATAGGAAACAAGTATTACAATTGTCAGTATTAGAAAATCTGCAAGGAAACATGGGGCTCAAGGGTTCCAAAATCAATGTTTTTTGGTTAATTTGGTTTTACATCTTTTGTAAGATTTCAGATTTATAAACTCAGGGGCAGATCCACGTACCTCTGCGCCGGGCGCAGCGTATCTAAGATACACTACGCCGCCGTAACTTTGTGCTTTTTTTCTAATCCTGAAAGAATTTGCGCCGTAAGTTACGGCGGCGTAGTGTATCTTTGGCGCGCCATTCAAATCTCTGTGATGGGGGCGTGTTTTATGCTAATACGTCGTGACCCGACGTAAACAAAGTTTTTTTTTAACTGCGCATGCTCCGTCCATGGGGGTATCCCAGTGCGCATGTTTGAAATTAACACGGAACAAGCCAATGCTCACGACGGTGAAGTTCCATGCGGATGACGCCACCCTTGAGGCTGCTTTAGCTGATTTCCTGTTAGTAAAAGACGATTCGCGCTTTTCTGTCTGTTACAGCGTAATGAATGTGCTTACTCCATTATGAACGGTAGTTTTACCAGAACGAGCGCTCCCGTCTCATAACTTGCTTCTGAGCATGCGCGGGTTTTTAACGTAGTTTTAGCCCACACACGATCATTTTTTACAACCCGAAAAACGACATTGTTTAAAACGTTGTTAAAAAATGCAGCATGTTAAAAAAAAAAAATGTGTCGTTTTTCAGAACCCGAAAAATGATGTGAAGCCCACACACGATCATTTTAAATGACATTTTTTTAAAAAGTCGTTTTTTTCATGCCGAAAAAAATGATCGTGTGTACGCGGCATTAGATTTGATGGCTGCACAAGTTTTCTTTTTTTATTAGGCTGTTTTTCCTATATTTTCACCCGGGGTATCATAATTTTAACTTTTTCTTTCCACCTACACATTTTTAATTTAAGTCTCCTGGCCCTGGTTGATGTTTACCTTTTTTTTTATCATAATTGAATTGATACTAGCTCTAGATCTGTGACACGATGTCTCATCTGCCTATTAAGAAATAAGATTTGTTTAAGCCATTACTATTTTAATGAAATTTTTAATTGCTAATTCTGTGTTTGCTGGTTAGACGGAGAGTAATGATATTCATAGCGAGATCGGTCCTTTATTCCTCATTATTCAGCTTCTACTGTGAGCACGTCAGTGTCTTGAGATAATGAGGAGAATGTGGATTCTAACTAATGTTTAATGAGTTGGCCCTGGTTGCTAAGGAGAGCCTTGTACTTGCTAACGAGGTAGAGTCGTAAGGAGGCAGGTTTTGCCAGAATTCTCCACCAATCTGCCGGTGAGATCAAGATTTCTTACTCAATTGGTTATTAGGTGTTGTATACAAGAGCCAAACCACTTGTTTACCGTGGCCCTAAATGGGACAATTGGACTGATCTTCATTACCTGGAGGATGCTCAAAATTTGGAGCATCTGTTTCTTAATTTAATTTGTTAAGTTAACTTCCATAGATGTCTCACTTCGTTCTTGGAAAGAAAGGTCTGGTCCTGGAAATGTGGTTGGCCAATCAGGGTATGGATTTGCCATATTTGAGGATTTTATTTTTTTAATGTACCGTATATACTCGAGTATAAGCCAACCCGAATATAAGCCGGGGCACCTAATTTTACCACAAAAAAATGGGAAAACTTATTGACTCAAGTATAAGCCTAGGGGGCCAGATTCACAGAAGAGATACGACAGCGTATCTCCTGATACGCCGTCGTATCTCTGTGATCCGCCCGTCCTAACTATGGGACTGATTCATAGAATCAGTTACGCATAGATAGCCATAAGATCCGACAGGTGTAATTGACTTACACCGTCGGATCTTAGGATGCAATTCTAGGCCGGCCGCTAGGTGGTGATTCCATAGCGGTCGGCGTAGAATATGCAAATGACTAGTTACGGCGATCCACGAAGATCCGCACGTTCGTCGCAATCCCGTACGTCGTCGCTAGTCGTTTTTACCCGTCGCAAAGTTACACCTGCTTTAACATGGCTTATCTTTAGATCAGCCATGTTAAAGTATGGCCGTCGTTCCCGTGTCGAATTTAGAATTTTTTTTATGCGTAAGACGTCCGGGAATACGAAACGCCGTAACGCACGTCGCATTTAAAAAAAAACGTCGGGGCTCCGTAATTTCGCGCAATGCACTTCAGGAAATTTCCTAACGGAGCATGCGCAGAATGTTCGGCGCGGGAACGCGCCTAATTTAAATGGTGCCCGCCCCATTTGAATTAGGCGGGCTTGCGCCGAGCGCATTTACGCTACACCGCCGCAAGTTTACAGGTAAGAGCTTTGTGAATCAGACACTTACGCTGTAAACCTGCGGCGGTGTAACGTAAATGGGATGCGTTACGCCGCAGCGGAGTAACAATACGGTAATTTATTCACCTGCAATGATCTGGATCGTAGGAAAAAACAAACATAAAAAACACACACATTGGGTAGGAGTGCAAAGATTGGGTTCAGGTAAGGTAAATAGCAAGACTTCAGATTTAGCATAATTGATTTTAAAGTTTGACAGTCGCCCAAAAAGCTGAAGTTTCCGCATAAGGTTCGGCAACGAGACAAGGGGGTCTGTAAGATGAAAGAGAATGACATCAGTGTAAGCTGAGCGTTTGTGTTCAGTGGACCCTACTCTTATCCCCTTATGCCAGTATTTGTCGCAACTGTCCGGGGGAAATTGCTCCAGTACCAGAGCAAAAAGAAGGGGAGATAGGGGGCACCCCTGTCTTGTGCCATTCCATATTGGAAAACCTAAGGGAGAAGAGGCCGTTTACCTGAACAGTCGCACTTGGGGTCGTATAGAGAGCCGGTCGAATGCCTTTTCGGCATCAGTAAACAAAATGAGGAAAGGTAAAGAGTCTTGGCGAGTGTTTGAGAATGTTTTTAAGATGACTGGGCACTAGACACTTGGCAATCTTTTTGTTTGCACACTTAGCACCCTGAACTGTACTCTGCCTGCAAGCAATGTCTCCTAAAGCATAGAAACATAAGTATATATATATATATATATATATACACACACACACACTATATTACCAAAAGTATTGGGACATCTGCCTTTACACGCACATAGGCCCAGATTCACGAAGCAGATACGACGGTGTATCTCGAGATACGCGGCGTAAGTGTAGATGTGCGCCGTCGTATCGATGCGCGGTACCCACAGAAGCACATACACGTGAACTTAGGCTTCACCCGTCCAACGCAACTGTCCTCCGCCGGCGAAACTTAGGCGCATATTTAGGCTAGGCGTATTCTTCGTTCCCATTGATTAGCTATTCAATTATGCAAATGAGGGCGAAATGCCGATTCACATGCGTACGATTGTCCGTCGTAGGCTACGCGCGGTGCGCGTAAGCTGCTAGCCCGATCTAAAGTTACCCTTCATAAAAGCAGGGGTAACTTTGCAACGTACTTGCAAAGGTCAGCTGGAGAGCAGCAACAGCAGCAGCGTGACAGAGGAGCTGAGCAACAACACTTGCAGGACAACACATCTGTGTGCCAACATGTCAGGGGCAGCCGTGGTCATAGTACTACGGCGTCTACGAGCACGCAGGAGGAGGAGGAGGGCACAGGAGAGGGTACCCCGAGATCGCATGGACCTCTTTGGCATGGTGGAATCGGAGGTGTTTCGCTTGTTGAGATATGACACTGAAGCCATCATGGAAATAGTACGATCCCTGCAGGATGACCTCACCAACCCACCACATCGATCACAAGCAGTGCCGCCACTGCTCAAGGTCATGGCAACCCTGCATTTTTTGGCCAGTGGATCATTTCAAAGAACCAGTGGAAATTTGGCTGGGATGTCCCAATCCACAATGAGTAGGTGCGTGCACCAAGTTGTACCCGCCATCCTGAGACGGATGTCCCACCACATTGTGAGACCCACCCAGGAGGTCCAGCAGATGAAGGCAAGAACCGATTTCTATAAAATAGCCAGATTTCCACGCACTGTGGGGGCCATTGATTGTTCTCACGTGGCACTCCAGGCCCCCCGTGACGCTGAGCATATGTACCGTAACAGGAAGAATTGGCATTCCATTAATGTACAAGTAATAACCGATGCTCAAGGCCTCATATGGCACGTATGTGCTAAACACCCTGGAGCCACCCATGACAGCTTTATCTACCGGCAAAGCGACATCCCAAGACAATTTGAAGAGAACGTGTATGGGGACAGCTGGCTGGTTGGTGAGTGACATGGGTGTCAGGCATTACTGTCCCCCCCCCATGATGCTGACATCACGAGGGGCACATGCATGACTAACATCCTCCTGTCTTTTCCCTTACAGGTGACTCTGGATATGCCCTGGGACCCCATCTCATGACTCCATTCCGGAACCCACAAACACCAGGAGAAAGAAGCTACAATGAGGCTCATATACGTACCCGGGGAGTGGTGGAGCGCACGTTTGGCCTCCTGAAGTCACGTTTCCGATGCCTAGATAGGTCTGGGGGTACACTGTTGTATGCCCCAGACTTTGTGTGCCAGATAATCGGGGCATGTTGCATTTTGCACAATTTCGCAATGAGAAGGGGCCTGCAGATTGAAGTCCGTCATGACCTGACCCCCGAACCAGACATTCCCCCCCCCACCCGAGGGTCCCCCGTCTGCAGAGGGAAGAGCAGTCAGGAGATGCCTCGTGGTAGGCTTATTTTCACGTGCAACACGCACATGAAACATGTCACAATGCTAATGCACGCATGCACCCCACTGTGGTCCCTAACACACCCCCCCCCCAAACACCAATAAATTGGATTAGACCGAAGTACACCGTGCGGTACTTGGGAGCAGCAACGCCACGTCAAGGCTCCAATTATGTTGCTGTATGTTTTTCAGAAAATATTTGTCAATATATATATCCCAAATAAAAATAAAATAAATACAACTCCAATCGAGTATCATAATAAAAAAAATATCACTCATATCATGAGTATCAATTAATAACCAAAAATCAAATAGAATATAAAAATAAAATAATATAAATGGCACTCATCTGGCCCGACGTGTACTACGCCTAGTGCCAAGGCTCCGTGCCCTCTGTTGCCTGGGGGCAGCCGCGGGTGGGGGGGGTGGGTCATTGGGAGGAGGAACATCCCCCGGTCTCTCCCTGGCTGCCTGGATACCCTCTAAAGCCAGGGCTATGCGGGTGAGGACCGCAGTGGTCTGATTCCCCACCGCCTCAATGGCTGCTGTATTGGCCTGTATGGCCACTCCCAGGCTCCTCACCTCTGCCACAAGGCCTGAATTAGTGTCATCCAGGTCCCTAACGCAGGTCACCAACGCAGTGCTGTTGGCACTGACCTCCTGCACATTTTCACTAATGGTGGCAGTGAAAGCAGCCTGGGTCTGCTGCATGGAGGCCAGGCTGGCTGCCACCCGGCGCATATCACATGCAACAGAACCCACATGTTGGGTCTGCCTGGCCAGGTCCATAGCCAAAGTGGCTTCTAAGGCATCAGGATCACCCCTCGTCTTCCTAATTGCCTTCCTGGGTGCAGGTGAGGCTTGGGGACGAATGTATGGGGAGGACCCTGAGGGAACTTCCCTTAGGGAGGATGGGCTTCCCAAAAGGTCGGAGGCCCTTAGGGGGCTTCCCAAAAGGGTGGAGGCCCTTGGGGGGGTTACAATAAAGTTGGAGTCCCTTGGGGGGGTATCCCCTATGGAGGTATGGGAGGGTCCAGCGACGGTGGTCTCATCCCCAAGATATATGCCATCATCCAGGTGCCCGTGCTCCTCCTCCACTTCCTCTAATGGAGAGGTGTGGACACTGGTATCCTGGGATGGGCTTGGTTGGCCAGCAGCCGAGGATGGGCCCGCTTCATCCTGCACATCTGTGGATGACACAAAACAGTAACATGTTGGTGGACCCACACACTTGTCACATATTCACTCCCCCCCCCCCCCCACATGCTATACACCAGATAAAAGAAAAAACACACTCACCTGTCCTCAAGGGCTGATCAACTGACTCGAAGCCCTTCAGGCCCTCCACCTGCTCCTTCTCCAGGCACCTGGCAATGACCTCCTCATCAGGTGTCAGTCTTAGTTTCAGGGCTGGTCCACCTCCGGTGCCCCTACTGTGTTTTTTTATCTTGGCCACCTTCTCCTTCACAAGACGCCGCAGGTCGTTGATCTTCTTGGCGATCTTGTCTGGGGTCCGGTTGGCATAGCCAAGGGCACTCACCTCCGCAGCAATCTGTGCCAAGATTTGATCCTTACGGACCTTGCTGGTCGAGCCACTTTCCTTGCCGTGGAGGAACTTGTTATACTTCCTCATGGCATCTATAATCACCGCCTTCTCCTCAATAAGAAAGTTTTTTTCCCTCCTATCTTTCGTGCCAGCCTCAGACATCTTTTTTGATCTGAACAAAGCAAAAGTAGCCACACCAAACGACCAAAACCAGCAGGTGTACTTTTGCACTTGACTGGCGCATGTCCGGGCGGATTTATGCCCTGGGCGGAAACGGTGGGCTGGGTTATCGTGGGGGGGAATACGATCGGCGAATTGGGGCGCATGCACAGTGGGACGCGGGGGATGCGATCACGTGACGGCGCATGCGCCGTTCGTTCGGACCTTAATTTGCATGGGGTCACGATTCATTTAAATGGATCACGCCCACCTCCTTCCCAATTTGAATTACGTCGGGTTACGCCATCAAAATTACATTACGATGGCGCATCGCAGCGCGCATTTGCTTGCTGAATAGGCTGCTTGCCTCTCTAAGTTTCGACGGTCTAGTGTATCTGCATTGCGATACGCCCGCCTATTGATGCGCTGAGCTTCGTGAATCTGGGCCATAAACTTTAAGGGCCAGATTCACAAAAGAGATACGATGGAGTATCTCAGATACACCATCGTATCTCGGATTTTTTCTGGTCCTATCTATGCACCTGATTCATAGAATCAGTTACGCATAGATAGGGCTGAGATCCGACAGTGTCACACTGTGTTACACTGTCGGATCTTTTTTTTGATTTAAAAATGGCGCCGGGGGCGTTCCCGCTGATTTACACTGAATAATATGTAAATCAGCGAGATACGCGAAATTCACGAACGTACGCGGACCCGACGCTGTGTTCTTACGTCGTTTCCGTAGCGGTTTTCCGTCGTATACTTACCCTTTCTAAAAGCAGGGGTAAGTATTGTTAAGTATGGCCGTCGTTCCCGCGTCGATTTTGAATTTTCCTACGTCGTTTGCGTACGCCGATTCACGAACACGCGCGTCGCAAGTCCCGCTCACGTCGCAAACACTGACGTCCTATTGACGTCAGTGGGAGCAATGCACGCCGGGAAATTCCCCGGACGACGCATGCGTATTTAAATCGGCGCGGGAGCGCGCCTGATTTAAATATGACACTCCCCTAGCCGCGGAATTTGAATTCCGCTGGGGGAGTTAGGATCCGCCGTCGCAAGTTTGGAGGTAAGTGTGTTGTGAATTTGACACTTTCCTCACAAACTTGCGAGGGCGGATCTTAATTCACATAGGTTACACGGATCTAAAGATCCGCTAACCTTTGTGAATCTGGCCCAATGTCTGTAGGTTTCAATATTGAGTTGGCCCACCCTTTGCATCTATAACAGCTTCAACTCTTCTGGGAAGGCTGTCCACAAGGTTTAGGAGTGTGTCTATGGGAATGTTTGTGCATTTGTGAGGTCAGGCACTGATGTGGACGAGAAGGATTGGCTCGCAGTCTCCGCGGACCGTTTTCATCGGACATGTCTCCTGGGAACTTTTGGTCTGATGTGTGTACACACCATCAGACCAAAATTCCCGCGGACAGAGAACGTGGTGACTTAGAAGACACAGACGTTCTCAAACACAGAAGTGCAATGCTTCCACGCATGCGTCGAATCAATTTCGACGCATGCGCGGGATTTCGGGACGCTGGTTACACGTCATAACCAGCGGACCGATTAGGTGTGCTAACCATCGGACATGTCCGACGGACATGTTTCCAGCGGACAAGTTTCTTAGCTTGCTAAGAAACTTTTGTCCGCTGGAAAACTGTCCGCTAGGCCGTACACACGGTCGGACATGTCCGCGGAAACTGGTCCGCGGACCAGTTTCAACGGACATGTTCGACCGTGTGTACGCGGCCTTAAAGTAATTGTAAATAAAAAAAAATGTTTTGCTGAAATGACTGTCTACAGGGTGTAGAGACATAATAGTTAACTGATTTCTTTTAAAAACGATTAAAAATAGATAAAAATCAATCATATAATGTACCTGCAGTTTCTAGTTTCGTTTTTGCATGTTGTTTCCTGCCTCTCTGCCTTACAGAGCATAAAGAGCCATAGAGCAGTGATGGTTTAGAAAACGAAACTAGAAACTAGACACACAGTAATCACACCTCCTTGAAGTTAGTGACCACAGAGAGAAAGCTCCCAGTACTGTGGTCATCAGGAAACAGACAACCAGGAAGTGTGGAGATCAGAGAAGAATTACAGCAACTTGAGAGCAAAAACGAACAATGAGGACATGAAAACAGCACTGCATTAAAGTGGAGTTTCCATCCCAAAAATATTTTTGCTCATTAGACCTAAAAAAGAAAAAAAGAAGAAAAAAAAAAAGTTTACTCATCTGGAAATGCCTGTTGCTATGCGGTCCCACGAAATCTGCCTTTGGAATCACCTAGGATTCTGACATCATCTCCCTCTAATGCTCCTGGGAAATGTGTGTCATCATTTCCCAGGATGCAGTGCGCTACCCAATTATCACTCCCCATCCAAGACTTCCAGGAAGTAAGTGCTTGTGGGCTTCACAATGCCCACAAGCAAAATGACAACGGTGTGGACATAGTTTTATAAACTATCTTTTTTGAATAACTATGCGGAGCGGCGGCGGATTGTAAAATAGTAAGTGACCGGATTTATATTATAAAAACGCAGGATGAAAGGAAATACATTTAAAAAATGCTAATTGTGGTTGGAACCCCGCTTTAAAGTAAAGGAAGCTATTAAGATAAAATTTCCCTTACAAACCCTTTAAGGCGTCAGCATACCAAGACATTTTGAACAATTTTATGCTCCCAACTTTCTGGAAACAGTTTGGGGGACGGCCCCTTCTTGTTCCAACATGACTGAACGCCAGTTCACAAAGCAAGGTCCATAAAGACATGGATGAGCGAGTTTGGGGTGGACAAACTTGACTGGACTGCAGAGTCCTGACCTCAACCTCATAGAACACCTTTGGGATGAATTAGCAGGGTATTGACCGGTTTTGAAGCGGCACCAGGGCCGGTGCTAGCGCAAGGCAACATGGGCACTTGCCTTACGGCGCCAGGGAGCAGGGCGGAAAATTGACAGTGTCACTGTGTCAGTGTCTCTCTCATCTCTGTGAGTCCCAGGATTACACACAGCAGGAATTTTTACGCTGTGTGTATTGCAGCTTAGTGTGTTAACTTTGGCCGCGCTGTGAGAAAAGTCCCACCCCCCTCCTAGATCAGCTTGTGTGATAGGCAGAACAATGCGTCTATCACACAAGCTGATCTAGGAGGAGGGCGGGACTTTTCTCACAGTGCGGCCAAAGTTTTCACACTAAGCTCCGATACACACAGCGGGAGATGGCTGCTGTGTGTGAAGTGTAGAGGAGGAGGGAGGGAGGGGAGCGCTGCAGCCACACTGGCAGTGTGTGTGATAAGTTCTCTCTGATGTCACGCTGCCCCGGCGGCCCCTCCTCTCTTCTCGTCCATCCCCATTTGCTTGTGACATCATCTGGGATGGACGAGTAGAGAGGAGACAGGGCCGGGGCAGCGTGACATGAGAGAGAACTTATCACAGATGCTTCCTGCATAGTGGCTGCCAGGTAAACTCTGTGCCCCAATGTGCTCCAATATGCCCCAATGTGCTCAATATGCCCCGATGTGCTTCAATATGCCCCGATGTGCTCCAATGTGCCCCGATGTGTTCCAATATGCCCTGATGTGCGCCAAGTGCCCCGTGCCCTGATGTGCTATGTGTCCTGATGTCCTATGCCCTGATGTCCTGTGCCCCAGTCTGCTGTGCCTCAATGTCGTGTGCCCTCATGTACTGTGACCTGTGCCCTGATGTGCTGTGCCCTTTACCCTGGTGTGCTGTAACCTGATGTGCTATACCCTGATGTTCACTGTGCCCTCATGTGCCGTGCTCTGTGCCCTGATGTGCACTGTACCCTGATGTGTTGTGCCCTGTGCGTGCGTGCGCGCCAGGGGGGTGGGGGGCGTCAAAATGCACCTTTGCCTGAGTTGGCAAAAATCCCTGCACCGGCCCTGAGCGGCACTGTCCTGTTTTTCATAGTAAAATAAGGACTCCATAATTGAGGTAATAATATCTTGTTCAAAGTCCTCAATGGAAAAAATATACATTTTAACTTCTGCAATAATTTGGAGGTAACCATGAAGAGGTGACAATGGAGGAGCACAACTGCAATAAACTCTGTAATAGGAAGTGCCAGGACAAGGACCTTCATGGCAGGATCATCAGGGATCATTTTAATAAGAGTGGAAGATTTACATGGATTGAAAATAACTTTTGAAATGACATGATCCTGTTGGGTTGGGATCCCCTTTATGTACGGCCTTTCGGTGTTTGGAGCCCCCGGGATATAACTGTGACCAGTCTGCTGTCTCCCCCTTTTAATGGAATAACAGGCAATTAGAATAGTGGCGCCGGGAGGCATATTATTACTCACTGGATAATCAGCGTTAAAAAAAAAAATGAAAATGGAAGGCGTCATTAAAAATATATTTTGCCGTGGAATTGGGAGCAGCGCATTCTGCCAGGCGCCAGGCGATTGACTGATTCGGGCAGACAGTCCATTCTTAAGGCTCAGCTTGTTTGCACCTCAGAGGGAGAGCCTGCACAATGCACACAATCTGTTCCCCCAATCTGTCCTCTGCTGCGTGCCGGAGCACAAAACCTCTGTATACCTCCTTATCGGGAAGAGCTGGGTTCTGCAAAAAAGAAACCGAATTGCATCTGGCTGTCAATGCTTCATGTATATGTATAGACATGTTAAATATAATGACATACTGTCAGTTCCTTAAAGGAATAGTCCACCCTTTGAGAAAAAAAAAAAATAGACCCATATTAACCGCTTGCCGACCGCCGCACGCACTTATACGTCGACTCGATGTCCGCCGGTGTCCCGCGATTGGGTCACAGAGCTGAAGAACGGGGAGATGTCAGTGGAAAAACACAAGGGGCCAGATCCACAGAGAACTTACGGCGGCGTATCTATTGATACGCCGCGTAAGTTCTACGATGCGCCGTCGTGTTTTTGTTTTGTATCCACAAAACAAGATACGCCTGAATGTGGGCTCGATCCGACTGACGTACGTCATAGTACGCCGCCGGATCTTAGGTGCATATTTACGCTGGCCGCTAGGTGGCGCTTCCGTTGTTTTCCGCGTAGAGTATGCAAATTAGCTAGATACGCCGATTCTCAAACGTACGTCCGCCCGGCGCATTTTTTTTTACGTCGTTTACGTAAGGCTTTTTTCGGCGTAACGTTACCCCTGCCTCTATGAGGTGTACGCAATGTTAGGTATGGATGTCGCGACAGCGTAGAATTTTACGTCGTTTACGTTGTTTGCGTAAATCGTTCGCGAATAGGGCTTTGCGTAAGTTACGTTCACGTCGAAAGCATTGACTATTTGCGCCGTTCGTAAAAAGCGTCAATTACGTGGGGTCATACCAGATTACCATACAACACGCCCACTCCAAGCCTACTTTGAATTACGCGGGCTTACGCCGGCAGATTTACGTTACGCCGGCCCGCATATGGGAGCAAGTTCTTTGTGGATACCCTAGGAGCCACTCTGATTTACGGCGGCGTAGCGCATATGAGATGCGCTACGCCCGCCGAAATATACGCCCGTTTTTGTGGATCTGGCCCAACCCGTTTTTCCTAGTGACATGTCACTGATCGTCTGTTTCCTGTCATCGGGAACAGACGATCAGTGATGTGTCACGGCCAGTCACACCCCATAACAGTTAGAAGCACTCCCTAGGTCACACTTAACCCCTTTCAGCGCCCACTACAGGTTAACCCCTTCACTGCCAGTGTCGTTTTTTACAGTAACCAGTGCATTTTTATAGCACTGATCGCTGTAAAAATGACAATGGTCCCAAAATAGTGTCACAAGTGTCCGATGTGTCCGCCATAATGTTCGCAGTCACGATAAAAATCGCTGATCGCCGCCATTACTAGCAAAAAATATGAAATAATTTCATAAAACTATCCCCTATTTTGTAGACGCTATAACTTTTGTGCAAACCAATCAATAAACGCTTATTGCGATTTTTCTTTTTTACCAAAAATATGTAGAAGAATACGTACCGGCCTAAACTGAGGGAAAAATTATTTTTTTTTACCATTTTTTGGGGGGATATTTATAATAGCAAAAAGTAAAAAATATTGCTTTTTTTTTCTAAATTTTCACACTATTTTTGTTTATAGCGCAAAAAAAATAAACACCGCAGAGGTGATCAAATACCACCAAAAGAAAGATCTATTTGTGAATTTGTGAATAAAACATATACTGTACGATTTTGATAAATCCATCCAATAAAAGCAATCAATACCTGAAGTTATTGACGTGTTTTAGCCTCTTACATAGGCCTTAGTCATAATAATTATGACTAAGGCCTATGCAAGAGGCTGAAACGTGTCAATAGCCACAGGCATTGATTTATTTTATTGGATTGATTTAATGAAATATTATATGTTTTTTTTTTTTGAGACATGGTGGTGCCAGGTTGTTATCTTTTTATTTCTTGTGTGTCTTGCAGATTTCTTGGGCAGAAAAATGCAGGTCTCTACAGATGGTCCAATAATCCCTAAGAATTTCCACTCCTAATGTGGGAGCATAATGATTCCATGCTTAATTGCATTTTTTTGGCATTTAATTATTATTGGGGGTTATCACTGAAGTTTAATGAACAAATTTCTGTTTAGCAGGCAAAATGTAATTAACCACTTGCCAAATGGCTAATGCCGATATACGTCGGCAGAATGTCACGGCTGCGTAAAGCAACGTACCTGTATGTTGCTTCGAATTTGCCGCCGAGTGGGCACTTGCGCACCGCTGCATGCTCTGTGATCGTGCCCGCGGACAAGATGTCCGCCGGTGTCCCGCGATCGTGTCATGGAGCTGCGGAACGGGGAGATGTAAACAAGGCATTTCCCTGTTGTGCCTAGTGACAGGACAGTTATCTACTTCTCCCTGTCATTGGGAGCAGTGATCACTGTCATGTCACCTGTAGCCCAGCCCCCTCCACAGTTAGAATCACTCCCTAGGACACACGTAACTGCTTCATCGCCCCCTAGTGGTTAATCCCTTCCCTGCCAGTGTCATTTACACAGTAATCAGTGCATTTTTATAGCACTGAACGCTGTATAAATGACAATGGTCCTGTAACGGTGAGGGGTTAACACCGTTTGCGATCTTCCATTTCACCAACCCAAGACAGCTTATCCGACAATCCGACAAAACAGCAGACACGATCCATACCAATTCCCCAGACAGACGAGACACACGCTCTGTTACTGGTTCCAAAATGAATGCATATTTTAATGGTACACTCTCAGCTTTGTATGCAGTTACAAGCATGTTACAGTTAATCACAGGGACAATGAAACACTCCACCCACCATATCACACAATGGGCTTCATACACATTCTTTTAGATAATGACATTCAGATGAGTTAATTATCCCCCAGACGTCCTGACTCAGACAATAAGCTATTCACCTGCATAATACACATTCCTATGTCAGACGTTCTGTCTCCGACAATAAGCTATTCACACCTGATACACAATACACAGACGTCTGACCTTTAGAGGGTGCTTAGTCACATTCCACACCTTATCATCAATAGACTTTTCACACAAAACAGTGTCATTAGCATCCACAATGAAAGGTCTTTCAGAAGCCAGACTCAATTAACACCTCAAAGTTAGACATCTGACCTATACATAAGGAACAACTTGTAATATTCTAAGATATCCTGCAAAACATGAATTATGATTTCTCAGTCATCCTATGCCCAAAAGGGACTCCCGTTACAGGTCCCAAAATAGTGTCAAAAGTGTTCCGTTGTGTTCACCATAAAGTCGCAGTCACGATAAAAATCGCAGATCGCCGCCATTACTAATAAAATAAAATAAAAATATGCCATAAAACTATCCCCTATTTTGTAGATGCTATAACTTTTGCGCAAACCAATCAATATACGCTTATTGCTTTTTTTTTTTGTTTTACCAAAAATATGTAGAAGAATACATATCGGCATAAACTGAGAAAGAAATTTGTTTTTCTATATATATTTGTGGGGATATTTATTATAGCAAAAAGTAAAAAATACAGTGGCACTTTGGATTACGAGTATAATCCGTTCCAGCAGAATGCTCGTTATCCAAAGTACTCGCATATCAAAGCGAGTTTCCCCATTGAAGTCAATGGAAACGAAAATAATTAGTTCCGCATTGACTTAATGGCATGCAATACTGCATGCAGCCAGAGTGGGGGCAGGCCCTGGAGAGCCTAGGGATCACACGAAAAGGCCCGAGGACAGCTCAGCTGACCTCGGCAAACCTCGGAAAGGCTCGGAAACTACGTATTTTCGATCATTTCCGAAAACTGCTCCGAACGGCGCCAATCGGCTCCAACCGACGCTGTTCGGCCCTGCTCGGCCACGCTCGGCTCCCGCGCTCCCCCCTACCTTAGGCCAAACGCGGTACTGCACACTGCTTTGGTTTGAATCCTGCTCGTTTTGCGAGATAACACTTTAAAAAATACAGTGCTCGCGAGTGAATAATTTGTATATCGCTACAAATGCGAAACAGATTTGCCTCAAGGCGCTTGGTATCCATTTTCTTCCTTATCCTTCAGAAGAGGTGGATCTTGAGTTTTTTCTAAAGGCCCGATGACTTTCTTCCATTCGGATGTTAGTTCCATTCGCGTTACTTACAATCCGAGGTTCCACTTCTATTGCTTTTTTTTCAAAACAATCACTCTTTTTTTTGTTTATAGCGCAAAAAATAAAAACCGCAGAGGTGATCAAATACCACCAGAAGAAAACTCCATTTGTGGGAAAAAAAGGATGCCAATTGTGTTTGGGTCCAATGTCGCACGACCGCGCAATTGTCAGTTAAAGCGACGCAGTGCCGAATCGCAAAAAGTGCTCTGGTCAGGAAGGGTTGTAAATTCTTACGGGGCTGAAGTGGTTAAACAAATAAAATTTAAGTAGATCACACAATTTTGCAACCTTTTTGATTCAGCTTAAAACAAAAAAAATATTAAAAGTGATTTTAAAATGCCCAAAACAGTTTGGGCTAGATTCAGGTAGGGCGGCGCATTTGTACGGCGGCGTAGCGTACGTATTTATGCTACGCCTCCGTAAATCAGAGAGGCAAGTGCTGTATTCACAAAGCACTTGCCTCCTAAGTTACGGCGGCGTAGCGTAAATGTGGCTGGCGTAAGCGCGCCTAATTCAAATGAGTATGAAGGGGGCGTGTTTTATGTAAATGGATGGTGACCCGACGTGATTGACGTTTTTTACGAATGGCGCATGCGCCGTCCATGTACATATCCCAGTGTGCATTGCTCCAAAGTACGCCGCAAGGACGTATTGGTTTCGACGTGAACGTAAATTACGTCCAGCCCTATTCGCGTAAAAAATTCAAAATTTGATGCGGGAACGACGTCCATACTTAACATTGCGTACGCCTCATAGAAGCAGGAGCAACGTTACGCCGGAAAAGCCTTACGCAAACGACGTAAAAAAATTCCACCGGACGCACGTACGTTTGTGAATCGGCGTATCTAGATCATTTGCATATTCTACGCCGAAAACGACGGAAGCGCCACCTAGCGGCCAGCATAAGTATGCACCCTAAGATACGACGGTGTAAGAGACTTACGCCAGTCGGATCTTAGCCTAATTCCGGCGTATCTTGCTTTCTGAATACAGAAAGAAGATACGCCGGCGTAGCTTTTAATTTATGCGGCGTATCTATAGATATGCCGGCGTAAATCAATGCTGAATCTAGCCCTTCATTTTTATTCCACTCAGAATACGGGAACCATCAGAGCGATGGTATTTGTAATGTGCGGGCGCCGGGCACCATTATATACCTGGCATGCTACACCTTCAGCTTTACATCTGCACTCACCAACTGTCACACATTCTATTTTAGGGCTTCATTAGAATATTGAATAAACATCAAGCCTCCCCTAACGAAGGATAGATTGCATGTTTTCCGATTTCTGACTAATTAGGTTTGCAGCACGTTCTACATTATCAGGACAAGAAGAATGTTTCCGTATGGAGCCTCACAGCGGACTCATGTTGTGACAGCGCCAAGCTATTCTCAGAGTGCAGAAAGCGCCAGATTCTCATGTCATGTGACTTAATTATTTTATATGAAATATGATTAAAGCCACATGTGCCATCTGATACACTGGCATAGGGTGTATGTACAATACTGTATGAGGCGTATACTGCAAGCATCCATGGTGCATATGTTATAGGAAACAAGAAGTGGGGAGACCGTGATATGTGCAGGGCCGGTTTTACCACTAGGCAAACTAGGCAGCCGCCTGGGGCGCACTGCTGCCTAGGGTGCCTGGCAACTGGTGTTACGACTCTCTTCTCTCTGCAGCAAGCAACTAAGTCCGGGCATCAGCAGGCAGCCGCCGCTCCGTTTGCACATAGTGTCAGAGGCGCAGCTTCGGTGGAGGACTGTATCTCAACTCCCGAATGAATGAAAGCAAATTTTCATTGATAGGCGCTGCTAAGCTGCATTGATGGGCGATGGTGAGGCTGCATTTGATGGGCGCTGGTGAGGCTGCATTGATGGGCACTGGTGAGGCTGCATTTGATGGATGCTGGTGAGGCTGCATTGATGGGCAATGGTAGGCTGCATTTGATGGACGCTGGTGAGGCTGCATTTGATGGGAGATGGTAGGTTGCATTTGATGGATGCTGGTGAGGCTGCATTTGATGGAAGCTGATGGACGCTAGGAGGCTGCATTTGATAGACGCTGGTGAGGCTGCATTTGATTGGAGATGGTAGGCTGCATTTGATGGATGCTGGTGAGGCTGCATTTGATGGAAGCTGATGGACGCTGGGAGGCTGCATTTGATAGACGCTGGTGAGGCTGCATTAATGGGCACTGGTGAGGCTGCATTGATGGGCACTGGTGAGGCTGCATTAATGGACGCTGGTGAGGCTACATTGATGGGCCCTGGTGAGGCAACATTTAAGGGCGCTGGTGAGGCTGCATTGATGGGCACTGATGAAGCTGCAATATGGTCCGGGGCTGAAGTGGTTATTCTAGCTGATATTTATTGTATGTCTCAGAGCAGGTGGAGAGCAAAATTGCATGGAGGGGGGGCCCAGGAAAAAATTTGCCCAGGGTCCAATCAACATTAAAGACAGCTCTGCATTCAGCACTGATGCTAGGTTAAAGTTTCCATTAAAAGGGCCACCTGGTGCCAATACTGGGGTAGATTCAGGTAGCTTTGCGCTTTTCTTACGGAGGCGCAGCGTACCGTTTTCCCGCTGCGCCTCCGTAAATTACCTGCGCTACGCTTGATTCACGGAGCAGTAGCTCCGTAATTTGCGTGAGCGCTCCGGAAAACTGCCCGGCGCAAGCGCGCGTAATTTAAATGATCCCATTGGGGGCGTGGATCATTTAAATTAGGCGCGTTCCCGCGCCGAGCGTAGTGCGCATTCTCCGTCTGGAAACTTTCCCGACGTGCATTGCGGTAAATGACGTCGCAAGGACGTCATTTGCTTCTAAGTGAACGTGAATGGCGTCCAGCGCCATTCACGATTCACTTACGCAAACAACGTAATTTTCAAATTTCGCGATGCGGGAACGACGGGTATACTTAGCATTGGCTACGCCTGCTAATAGCAGGAGCAGCCTTACGCGGAACCCGACGAACGCAAACGACGTAAACTGCGTACGCAGGGCGCGCGTACGGTTGTGAATCGGCGTTAGTATGCAATTTGCATACTCTACGCTGACCACTACGGGAACGCCACCTAGCGGCCTGCGTAAGAATGCAGCCTACGATACGACGGCATAAGGAGCCTTATGCCAGTCATATCTTAGGCTGCAGTCGGCGTAACGAGGTTCCTGAATCAGGAGCATTCGAAACGCCGGCGCAAGTAAGCAATTGCGCTGCGTAACTATGGTTACGCAGACGCAATTGCTTTCTAAATCCACCCCACTGACTATAAGCACAATGATAAAATGTATATTTTAGAGCAGACCCCAAACTTAAACAAAATACAATACATATGGTTGCAGGCTAAATACTACAAGGTCAATACACCATACCTCTATAGAATATAAAACAAAACCCAATCAATAATACAGAATTAAACAGTCCATTTCACAGAAAAGTTCATAATCAACGGCATATGTGCCACTGTAAAGATGTGTGCCCAAAACAGGCATGCAAGTATCAGAGTTATGCGGCGTACACACGATCGGATTTTCCTTCGGAAAAACCTTGGATGTTTTTTTCTGACAGAATTCCGCTCAAGCTTGGCTTGCATATACACGGTCACACAAAAGTTCTCTGAACATTTGTCTGTCAAGAATGTGGTGATGTACAACACTACGACGAGCCGAAAAAACGAAGTTCAATGCTTCTGAGCATGCGTCGGAATTTTGCGCGTTGGAATTGATACAGACGATCAGATTTTCCGATAGGATTTTGTTCCCGTTGAAAATTTGAGAACCAGCTCTCATACTTTTGTTGGTGGAAATTCCGACAGCAAAAGTCCGATGGAGCATACACACGGTGGGAATTTCCATTCTAAAGCTCACATCGGACTTTTGCTGTCGGAATTTCCGATCGTGTGTACGAGGCATCAGCCCAGCCCCTCCATCAAAGACATCAGCATCCACTCACCTCCTTTAATATGACCAGAATGGTCTACATTCACTTTCCCACAATATGGGGATAAAACTCCTCTGATGGTCAAGTGGCCAAGATGACGATCGCTCAGTAGAGCATACGTGAATGAATAAAAATAGAACAAAATCTTGTGCTCTCTGCTGATATGTAAATGTATTAAAAAAGGTTAAAAACTTACAAGTAAAGCACTTGTACCAAGTGCATGTGATGAATTCTCTGGTTACAAACAATCAACCAAAAGAATGGCCGCAGGTGACGTCATACAAAAGCTTCTCCCCCGTACGCGTTACGTCCTGCAAGAGTTCATTGAGCAGAGTCTCTGATTTGGAAATAACCTGGAGAGACTTTAGGGAAAGATCTAGAGGAGTTTATGGTCCAGCTTGAGATGTTTGAGATCATAGTTACATTGTTACACAGTCAGTCAGGTTGTCAGTCAGTTCAATCCAAAAAAAAAAAAAAATCCCATATACACAAACCTACACCCACAGTTGATCCAGAGGAAGGCAACAAAAAAATATAATAAATAACATAGACAATAAAATACAGACATCGTGACAGGCCATATATGTCACCGAGAGTGATAATCCCAAGGGACATGCCCCAATCCGGGACATGTGGTCACCCTATATGGAGGCACCTGTGATTGCAAACTCCCAAGCCTGCCTGTGTGCCTCCATAGACACACACAGTGCTGGTAAGCCATGCCCCTGCTCCCTCCTTGCAGTAGTTTGACTAAAAGCAGCAGGAGCCTATGGCTTCCACTGCCCTCAGTGCTCTCCTGTGAGACCAAAAAGTGAGGGGTGCGGCTGCAGCTGGGACAGCGCTGGAGCAGTGACAGGAGCCACGTAAGTGTTTAGGGATGGGGGGGGGGGGGTGTAGAACAGGTAATGGGCCATTTTTCACCTTGATGCCGAGAATGCATTAAAGGAGAAGTACAGCCAAATCTTGTTTAGCTGGACTTCTCCTGTGAATATCAGGAATGAAGTTTGTTCTGCACTCCTGTGACCCGCTTTCAGCAAGCGGCCAGCTGAAGCCGGCTCAGCTGACATCACAGAGCCAGTTCAGGTTGGGGAAAGAGTTCCAACAATAAAGTAGGGATCTGCTCACAACCCTGGACCAGCACCTCGCTTAGCCTCTCAGCGAGCCACTGAGATCCTGAACCGGCTGCTCCTGCCCCCTCCACAGCCCAATGCTGCAGTGAGCGCGGGTGAGGGGGGGCAGAGCACAGAGTCACCAACAGTCACCAACTCTCTGCTCAAGGAGCTCTGAGAACTGAGCGATCAGCAGTGTTTGATCGCTCCTTTCTCAGTCTTAGAACCGGCAGGGGACAGATGTAGCATCGAACCAATGCTGCATCCACCTAGGTAGGTATGATTTTTGTTTTTTTTAAGTAGAATTTCTCATTTAACCCCCCTGGCGCTATTCCCGAGTCTGGCTCGGGGTGGAATTTCAGCACCAAAAGCGGTAACCCCCAGCCAGACTCGGGCCGCCTCGCAGTGTCCACAGGCAGAGTTACTTACCTTGTCCCTGGATCCTGCGATGCCTCCCCGCTGTGTGATCGAGCTGTCTCCTCCTCGCTCGATTCACAGTGCCGAGTGCCGCCGAGCTCCGTTCCCTGCGACGTTACGACGCACGGGGGCGGAGAACGGTGCCAAATTTTAAAAAGTAAATAAACACAATACATACCGTATACTGTAATCTTATAGATTACAGTACTGTATTAAAAAATACACATCCCCCTTGTCCCTAGTGGTCTTCCCAGTGTCCTACATGTACTTTTATATAATAAAAACCTTTCTTTCTGCCTGGAAACTGGAGATTGCCCATAGCAACCAAAAAGTGTCCCTTTATGTCAAAAGTGGTTTTTGACCAGCTAGAAAATAGTGATAATAAATTAGAATCACTAGAATTGAGCGATAGCGATTTGTGGGGAAATTCGTCATCAAAAAATTAAAAGTAATCATTTTTATTATTATTATATTATTTGTTATAATTATTTATATTTATTAATTGTATTAGAATTTATGATTTTTTGTTTCATATTTTATCATACCCGGGATGTCTACTAGACTCTGGTTTGGACAGATTTAACCACTTAAGGACCGCTGCACGACGATATACGTCGGCAGAATGGCACCCATGGTGCGCTCCCGCGACCCGGTCCGAAGCTCCGTGACGGTGACCGCGGGACCCGCGGACCCGATCGCCGCTGGAGTCCCGCGATCGGTCCCCGGAGCTGAAGAACGTGGAGAGCTGTATGTAAACACAACTTCCCCGTTCTTCACTGTGGCGGCGTCATCGATCGTGTGATCCCTTTTATAGGGGAACATAATCGATGACATCACACCTACAGCCACACCCCCCTACAATTGTAAACAGATATGAGGAAACACATAACCCCTTCAGCGCCCCCTTGTGGTTAACTCCCAAACTGCAACTGTCATTTCCACAGTAAACAATGCATTTTAAATGCATTTTTTGCTGTGAAAATTACAATGGTCCCAAAAATGTGTCAACATTGCCCGAAGTGTCCGCCATAATGTCGCAGTCACGAAAAAAATTGCTGATCGCCGCCATTAGTAGTAAAAAAAATATTTTTTGATAAAAATGCAATAAAACTATCCCCTATTTTGTAAACGCTATAAATTTTGCGCAAACCAACCGATAAACGCTTATTGCGATTTTTTTTTATACCAAAAATAGGCAGAAGAATACGTATCGGCCTAAACTGAGGAAAAAAATGTTTTTTTGTATATTTTTGGGGGATATTTATTATAGCAAAAATTATAAAATATAGAATTTTTTTCAAAATTGTCGCTCTATTTTTGTTTATAGCGCAAAAAATAAAAACCGCAGAGGTGATCAAATACCACCAAAAGAAAGCTCTATGTGTGGGAAAAAAAGGACATCAATTTTGTTTGGGAGCCACGTCGCACGACCGCGCAATTGTCAGTTAAAGCAACGCAGTGCCGATTTGCAAAAAGGGGCCTGGTCCTTTAGCTGCATTTTGGTCCGGGACTTAAGTGGTTAAGTGAGTTATTCCTAAGAATTACAGGCCTGCAATATAAAACGCCAAATTTCCAAGCAAAATAATGGTACTGCTTTCAGCACCTAAAATCTGAATTAATCATACCGCCAGGGAGGTTAAGGTAAGATAAGTTTTGAGCGGACAACCACTTTATCGCTCACTGGGAGGAATATTGAACTGATTGCCGTCACATACACATCTAAAAAGAAATAGCAAATTTTGCAAATGTATAGTTTTCCTTTAAGTGCTTTGGGAAAAGGTTGGTTTTGTGCCGTAGCCCACGATTGTATTTTGTATAATCCTTGTTGTGCCGCAGCCACAAAAGAAAGAGTAATTTCTCTCACTGGACGGAACGCAATTAGTGCAAAGTCGATGCGGAATCTATGCAGCATCAATCGCTGCTCTGGAACTTGCAGGATTAATAAAATCCAGAGAGATTCATGAATTATTCATGGCAGATCTCAGCTCTGAAGGCTGTGCGTTCTGTACTCTGCCAGTGACTGACCCGCAGAATCCGGAGCTTCTGGTGAAGGACGTACCGTGCTGGCACAGCTCTCACTTTTCAAATATTGAGAAATTCTAACGCTGTATGAAAAGTCTTCCATAGCTGAGAAGAACATTAGAGTTATTTCACACTAAATGAATGCTTGTTGGTGTGCGTCACTGCTTGTTATTGCTTGCGGCATTTTAGGCTATTGAGAGGATTTGAAAATTATTTTTTAATTGTTGCCAACTGTCCCTGATTTTTAAAGGTAGGTCCAGGCTTGTCCCTGGAAATATCTGCCTTATAATGTACTTGATATTGAATATTCAAAAATGTAACTAAACATGTTTAACCACTTGCCGCCCGCCAATGACAAATTGACGTCGGCAAAGTGGTTGTAGAATCCTGACTGGACGTCATATGACGTCCTCAGGATTCTGAGCCGCTGCACGCCCCCCGGGGCGCGCATCGTGGCGATCGTTGTTGCAGGGTGTCAGTCTGACACCCCGCAACACCGATCTCGGTAAAGAGTCTCTCACGGAGGCTCTTTACCACATGATCAGCCGTGTCCAATCACGGCTGATCACGATGTAAACAGGAAGAGCCGTTGATGGCTCTTCCTCACTCGCGTCTGACAAAAAAAAGCATTAAAAAATAAAAAAGATGCCAATCAGTGCCCACAAATGGGCACTGACTGGCAACATGGGTAAATCAGTGCCACCCCACAGTGTCCATCAGTGCCACCCACAGTGTCCATCAGTGCCACCCCACAGTGTCCATCAGTGCCACCCCACAGTGCCCATCCATGCCCAGTGCCCACCTATCAGTGCCCATCTGTGCCACCCATAAGTATCCATCAGTGCCACCCATAAGTGCCGCCCATGAGTACTCATCTGTGCTGCCTATGAGTGCCCAGTGCCGCCCATCAGTGCCGCCCATGAGTGCCCATTAGTGCCGCCCATCAGTGCCGCCTATGTGTGCCCATCAGTGTGGAGAAAGCCTCTTGAGGGGGGAGGGGGCGAGCAGGAGTGTCAGTACGCTCTCTACTTTGCAGATAGAGAAAGGGGCTGTGTGTTAGTGGGTGTCCTGACACTCCTGCTCGCCCCCTCCCCCCTCAAGAGTCTTTCTCCACACCAGGGAGAAAGCCTTGCATTACTGTGTGTAGTTACAGACAGAAGAACAGGAAGTGAGGATTTCTCAGAAGAATAATAAGGACATTTAAAAGCAAAATGGAAGGATGAGGTAAGTGAAGGAGGACTGCACTAAGGTAAAGATAAGCTATTTAGGGAAAACATTTTTTTCCTTTCATAACCCTTTTAAACCATCCAATCACATTCAAAGGGAAAAATTCGCTTTTTTTTTTTCATTTTCCTTGAACTGATTGGATATACTTTGCTAAATTAATTTTCACTTTGCTGGGCCATTTTTTGCGATTCGGCACTGCGTTGTTTTTAACTGACAATTGCGCGGTTGTGCAATGCGGCACGCAAACAAAATTGGCGTTCTTTTTTTCCCACAAATAGAGCTTCATTTTGGTGGTATTTTATCACCTCTGCGGCTTTTATTTTTTGCGCTATAAACAATAAGAGGGTGTCAACTTTGAAAAAAAAGCTATATTTTTTACTTTTTGCTATAATAAATATCCCCAAAAAATATGTAAAAAAATGTTTCTCAGTTTAGGCCGATATGTATTCTTCTACATATTTATTGGTAAAAAAAATTGCAATAAGCGTATATTGATTGTAGGGGTGCAACGGATCAAAAAACTCACGGTTCAGATCGTTCCTCGGATCAGGAGTCACGGATCGGATAATTTTTCGGATCGGCAAAAAAAAAAAATCTCCCCCACTGTAATATCCACATCTCCCCCCCCCACTGTAATATCCACATCCCCCCCCACTGTAATATCCACATCTCCCCCCACTGCAGCGGCGTCACTAGGGTTGGTGTCACCCGGTGTAGAAAAAAATTGTGTCATCCCCCCCCACCAACTATTGTCCCCCCTCAGTAAAGAACCCCCTTGGTGCAGACACACCCCCCCCCCAAGGTAGTAACAGACAGACACCCCCCAGGTAGTAACAGGCAGACAGACCCCCCCCAGGTAGTATGACTCCCAGTGGTGTGTCCCACGAGTGCTGGCTCCTCCTCCTCTGTGGGTGTAAACAGAGAGGAGCGCCGCCGCCGGGTGTACCAAGATGGCCGAGGCTCCAAAGCTAGGCCTTTCCTAATGTTATGGCCGCAGCTTCGGCCTAGCTCCGGAGCCGCGGCCATAACATTAGGAAAGGCCGCGGCTTCGGCCCAACTCCGGAGCCGCGGCAATCCCAGTGTGTGCCGATCCGAATGGGGTGACCGGCGCCGAATAGAGCCGAGCCGACCCGAGCTTCCTTCGGGAAGTCGTGACGCGCTGTGTGTGCCGACGTTTAGCATGTCAATCAATTGGCATGTCAATAGGAACGCCCACTCCCGCAGGATTCCCTACCCGGAAGCTGCGGTGAATTCCACGGCTAAACGCTATCTACGAAAAAAAAAAAAGGTCAGTGTCATTTTATATGCACAACTGGGCTGGATGCAGTGTTAGAATTTTTTTTATAGGGTGAACCTCCACTTTAAGTGTGTCCTAGGGAGTGATTCTAACTGTGTGGGGGCTGGGCTATGAGTGACATGTCAGTGATCACTGCTCCCGATCACAGGGAGCAGAAGATCAGTGTCCTGTCACTAGGCAGAACAGGGAAATGCCTTGTTTACATAGGCTTCCCCCCATTCTGCATTTCCGTGAGACGATTGTGGGACACTGGCGGACATCGAGTCTGCGGGTCCCGCGGGCACGCTCACGCACACGCCCGCTCAGTGGCAAATTCAAAGCAACGTACAGGTATGTTGCATTGCCTGCGTGTGCCATACTGCCTACATAAATGTACATAAATGTACGTAAGGCAGTCGGCAAGTGGTTAAACAAAAAAATACATAAAAAAACAACCGTTTTGAAAAAAAAAATCTTTTACTTTCTGCTATGAAACATATCCAATATAAAAATGTCAAAAAATCAAACTTCTTCATCAATTTAGGTCAATATGTATTCTGCTACACATTTTTCTTATTTCACTTATATTATTTATATTGATTGGTTTGCGCAAAGGTCTACAAACTATGGGATATTTTTATGTCATTTTTATTTATTTTTTTTACTAGTAATGGCGGCGATTTTTTTTTAGCAGGACTGCGACATTGCGGTGGACAAATCTGACACTAATTTCTTCATCAATTTAGGCCAATATGTATTCTTCTACATATTTTTGGTAAAAAATAAAAAATAAAATCCCAATAAGCATATATTGATTGCTTTACACAAAAGATATAGGGCCAGATTCAGAGACATCTGCAGCGGCGTAACGTATCACATTTACGTTACACCGCCGCAAGTTTTACAGGCAAGTGCTTGATTCACAAAGCACTTGCCTGTAAAGTTGTGGCGGCGTAGCGTAAATCCCTCCGGCGCAAGCCCGCCTAATTCAAATGGGGCGTGGGTCATTTAAATTAGGCGCATTCCCGCGCCGAACCTACTGCGCATGCTCAGTTTTGAAATTTCCTGCTGTGCTTTGCGCGAAATGACGTCGCACCGACGTCATTTTTTGAACGTAGACGTGAGTTACGTCCTTTCCTATTCACGGACGATTTACGCAAAAAAATTTTTTTTTAGAATTCGACGCGGGAACGACGGCCATACTTTAACATGGCACGTCTATCTATACACCACGAAATAGCAGCTTTAACTATACGCCGGGAAAAGCCGACTAGCGATGACGTAAGAGAATGCGACGGCCGCGCGTACCTTCGTGAATCGTCGGAAAAAGCTAATTAGCATACCCGACGCGGAAAACGACGCAAACTCCACCCAGCGGGCGCCGAAGTATTACACCTACAATCCGAAGGCGTACAAAGCCGATCATGAGAATCATGTACAGGTGCGTGATTTTGTGCTAAACTTTATTTGAATTGTACAAAAGTACAGTTCATTCATGACACTGTACAGCGGCGGTGCCATGCGGTTCTGTACAGTGCACTGCGATAAACTGAAGCACGTCTGCAAAGGTTGTCTCATTCCCGATTTTAAGTAACACCAGCTGTGTGGAAATAGTTGCAAAATTAATATTTTCTAGCCGCGAGTCTGATTATTGCTGATGCTGACAAGTATTCACAACACTGCCCCCCGGAGTCGGAGAACAGCCGGCACGGACAGGGGAGGGAAGCGCACATTTGGCTGGAGGAAGGTAAAAGTAAATTTCTTTTGGACATTCCAGATCTGCAATGCAGTTTAGAGCGTGACGCACATCCGCCGTCCCTTGTGCTTTGCTGTGTGCCCGGGTGTCATATTTCTCAAAGTAAAATCAATTTCGCTAGTGCTGATCGTGATGCAGACGGCAGCCTCAGAATAAAAACAATGCAGCCAAACCCTTTAGCTATTCGTCGGGCTCAGTGCCTAGTGCATCTCCACCGCAGACAGAACCTGGATGACAAAAGAAGACTGTCGATCACTTTAAAGTGGAACTTTCAACTTTCCATCTATTGAATCTTCTGCCCTTGTTGTTGTTTTATCTTTGGATAGTAAAACATTTTTTTTCTGCCAGTAAATACCTTATACAACCCACTTCCTGTTTCTTGTCTGGTCATTTGCCTAGGCTTATGACATCATGCACACCCCTCTCGCTCACTCTCGTGAGAGTTTGCCAGGAAGGGAGGGGGGAATGAGTCATAAGAGGGCCACTGAGAGCTGTGGAGCTGGAGGTGTGCCTCTGTGTGTCTGTGTAAATCCAGGAAGTGAACAGGCAGGGGCTTCAGCTGCCCACAGTTAAAATGGTTGCAGCCAGACTCAGTGGAGGGAGATTTCTGCAGCATATTTGGCAGGTACAGAATCACAGTATACATAGCTCCCAACTGTCCCTGATTTCAAGGGACTGTCCCTGATTTGGAGCAATGTCCATCTGTCCCTCATTCCTCCTGATTTGTCCCTCATTTTGGTCTAATCCATATAGATGTATATAAAATGCACTATTTATCTTTCAAAAAAGTGTTTCCTGGTGCTAAAACTTGTATCTAATTTTTAATTGCTGCATTTGTAAATTTCAAAAGCCAATATAAAGTGGTATGGTAAAAAAAAAAAGCACTTGTGGGTTTACAATTTTTTTTGTATTTAAAGGGGGCATTGCAAGGGGTGTGTCCTATGCCTACATACTTTTGCTACTAGGTTCCATATCTTCCAATTTTTATTAGATGGGAATGAGGGACACCTATCAGCAAAAGTATGCAGGCATAGGACACACCCCTTGCCATGCCCCCTTTAAAGGAGAGCATACTAGCTCATTATGTATTACTTACCTCAGATCGAAGCCCCTGCAGCCCCATGCGCGCGGGAGTCGGTGGTAATGACACACGGACTGAAGCAACGGCACATAGGTGCGATTGCTTCAGTTTTCTCCAGTGCGCATGTGCCGATGACATCAGCACATGCAGGGGACAGGGATCCTAAATGGTTCAGGTTTAGGAGATATCCTGGGTAGCTATAGGTAAGCCTTATTTTAGGCTTACCTGTTGCATAAAGTGGTTGTAAAGGGTTTACAACCACTTTAATGAAATGGCAAAAATAACACAGTTCGGGATCGTAGTCAAAAAACTGAGGCCAGATGCCAAAGCGGGTAATCAGAGGAGCTGGGTCAGAAATCTAGAAGTCAGCGTAGTCAGGAGCAAAAATCAGGAACAGGAATCGCAAGGGAAGTCAGCAGGCCAAGTCATACACAGGAACACAGGCAGGAATGCGCTTGGAGTTAATAGACCACACAAGGGCAAGGAGGAAATTAGCTAAGCTGCTTAAATAGCAAAAAGGGGCTGGCTATGGGCTGGATTAATGAGGCAGGTTAATGGTAACCAGGTGAGTCACTGTGGTAAGAATGAGTGGCTGGTAAGCCACTGACAGCTAAGCAGCTTCAACTGAGCACTGAAAGAAAAGAGCTGCCCTTTAAGTACCAGGAGCCCAGCCCTGACAATAGGCTACACTCACACAGCCTCTGACCGCCCCTGGACACAGACAACGTGTGTCCAAGGTCAGAATTTCTGTAGAGTTCTGGCCAAGTGCGAACTGCCTGCAGCTAATCATCTAGTCTGTATGTGGCCGGCCATAGCACATCTATAGACTGGTAAGCTGCTGTATATTACATTTTTGTTCTTGGGCTGAGATACACTTACGAATCAAGCATAGACTAAATGAAATCTATCACCAGATGCCTCTAAGATCTCGTCAATTTCAATATTGTCCTGATCAGATTCAGCCAATAGCATATCAGCATGCGGCAATCTTCTATGTTACCGCTGCTTGTAACTCTCCAGGGAGAAGAGATATCCAAGGAAACGCTCGTTATGCACACAGCTATGGAAGCGCTTTTCACTTTCTTTCATCGTTCATATTTTTATTGTTGCTGACAAGGACATCTGCTTTTCAAGGACATCACCTCATTTGACAGGACAAAGAGTTACCCTTAGCTTCGTACACACAATAGGTTAACCAGAGGACAACGGTCTGATGGACCGTTTTCATCGGTCCAAACCGATCGTGTGTGGGGCCCATAGGTTATTTAACCTTCGGTTAAAAAAAAGCCAACTTGCTTTAAAATTTAACCGATGGATTGCTAACCGATAGGTCAAAACCAATCGTTAGTAGGCACAACCATCGGTTAAAAATCCACGCATGCTCAGAATCAAGTCGACGCTTGCTTGGAAGCATTGAACTTCGTTTTTTTCAGCACGTCGTTGTGTTTTACGTCACTGTTTTCTGACACGATCGTTTTTTTAACCGATGGTGTGAAGGCGCGACGGACCATCAGTCAGCTTCATCGGTTAACCTATGACAACGGTCCGTCGGTCCGTTCTCATAGGATGGACTGATCGTGTGTACGCGGCATTAGAGTATAGCGTGCATGAAGGCCGCCGTTGGGCTTAGTACACAAAACATGAAACAGGTTATTTCAAAGAGCAGCTCGCTGAATCTGCCAGTTTGGAAAAGCGAATCCTAACTGAAGAATTTTTAGCAAGAAATGTAATATTCAACACTTTATATGCTGGTATACTTGGACCTCAAAAGCAAGTCAACTGTGTCCTTTAGAGGTCTACGTTGGATGGATTTAAAAAGAAACTATAATGGTTTTGAACTAAAGACAACGGGCCAGATTCAGATAGGAGATACGACGGCGTATCTCCTGATATGCCGTCGTATCTCTGAGTGTGGGCCGTCGTATCTATGCTACTGATTCATAGAATCAGTTACGCATAGATATCCCTAAGATCCGACAGGTGTAAGTGACTTACACCGTCGGATCTTAGGCTGCAATTCCAGGCCGGCCGCTAGGTGGCGCTTCCGCGTATTTTACGCGTCAAATATGCTAATGAGCATTTACGCCGATTCAGAAACGAACGACCGCCCGGCGCTTTTTTTTTACGTTGTTTGCGTTCGGCTTTTTCCGGCGGAAAGTTACCCCTGCTATGGCAGGGGTAAGTGCGGCGTATCCTATGTTAAGTATGGCTGTCGTTCCCGCGCCGAGTTTTGAATTTTTTACGTCGTTTGCGTAAATCGTTCGCGAATACGGCCGGACGTAATTTACGTAAACGTCTAAACCAATGACGTCCTTGCGACGTCATTTGGAGCAATGCACGCTAGGAAAATTTCCGGACGGCGCATGCGCTGTTCGATTGGCGCGGGGACGCGCCTGATTTGAATAGTACACTCCTCCTAGCCGCGGAATTTGAATTCCGCCGGGGGATTTACGATACGCCGCTGCAAGTTTTGAGGTAAGTGCTTTCTGAATTAAGCACTCGCCTCAAAAACTTGCGGCGGCGGATCGTAAATCAGATAGGTTAGCAGATCTTTAGATCCGCGTAACCTATCTGAATCCGGCCCAACATTTCTCCTATTAATTTTATACTATCTATTAGACTGTGGGGGGTGGGGGTATGGTAGGAATAGTTGGTTGGTGTCAGTTGTAGTGCCCCATTGTTAGTGTTATTAGGAGGAATGGTGCTCATTCATTGGTGTCAGTGGGAGGACCTTTTTCCAATTGTTGGTGTCAATAGGAGGACACAAACCCAATTGTTGGTGTCAGTGGATGGAATAGTGCCCCATATGCCAAATGAGAGCAAGCAAAGGGCCACATCTGGCCCTGGGGCCACATACCACTAGGGTAGAGAAAAAAAAAGAAGCTAAGCGGAATTCTGATCTGTTAACATTGCATGACTGGCTCTCGTCTAGTCATGGAGCTCTCTCTGCTGCTCCACACTGCAGCCTGCATTTTATAAATGGGCCACGACAAAATGGAGTATAATGGAGTGTTATCCGCTCTCTGTTATATACAGTATACGCCCCTAAATTTCATGGTCTCCAGCAAGAGGTAGGATTTCACCTTTCACTTTGAAGAGCTTCCTGTTATCTCACCAGGACAGGTAATAAATGGAAGTCCCACCAATGGGAAAAAAACCTTACTTGGGTTCTAACCAATTTTGACCAAAGGTTTAAAAAAAGTTTTGGCATATCCAATCCAATAAACATTTTTTAAATACTTTGTTAACTGACGTTATTTTTTTTCACTAATTGTAAAAAAGTACAGTGCCTTGAAAAAGTATTCACACCCCTTGACATTTTCCAATTATTTTCACATTTTGTCCTCCAGAGTTACCATGGGCCTCTTGGCTGCTTCTCTGACTAATGCTCTTCTTGCCCGGCCTGTCAGTTTAGGTGGACGGCCATGTCTTGGTAGGTTTGCAGTTGTCTTTCCATTTTTGGATGATGGATTGAACAGTGCTCCGTGAGATGTTCAAAGCTTGGGATATTTTTTATAACCTTAGGCCTCTTTCACACTGGGCGGATCAGTAATGATCAGCAGTGCCCGAGGGCGCCATGCCACTAGGGGCCCCTATCAGGGATGCCAGGCTCAGTAAAACCAGGGACAGTATGTAAAAATCTGTGATTTTTTTACATCTGTCCCTGATATGTCCAAAACCGACATGCTTTTGATGTGAAAATCCCAAGATTTTAGCTGCCCCGCCTCTGCACTGCCTCCTCTGGCATGGTGGCCATCTGTAAGCCCGGGGGCCCCATAATCTTCTGTTGCCCGGGGGCCCCATGCATGAGTTGCCAGTCTGCCCCTGGGCAGCACCCCCCCCCCCGGTTCTCTGCTCCAGGAGGCCCATGCCTGAAGCTGTGAAAGGGGCCCCATAATTCCTGCGCATGTGGCTAGAGGTGGGGGGGGGTGCCAGAAAGCCTTGGAAATGCTTAGGGACAACTCGGCTGACCTCAGAAGCCCTCGGAAAGGCTTGGAAACACCCAGGAACTGAGTTTCCGAGTATTTCCAAGTATTTTCGAACGGCTCCGAACCGTTCCGAGTGTCACCGGCGCCCCTGCACATCAGGCCAAATGCGCACACCCCATTAGCTTGAATTCTGCTCGTATTGCGAGACAACACTCGCAAAACTAATCAGAATTTTTTTTTCAAAAAGTTGCTCGTCTTTCAAAATGCTTGTTAATTGCGGTTCCACTGTATTTATTTTGTAGTCCCCTGCATAAAAACAAAACAAAGCGGGGGAAAAAAAAAGGAAAATAATCAAAAAGCCTTAGGCCCCGTACACACGGCCGAGGAACTCGACGTGCCAAACACATCGAGTTCCTCGGCCAGTTCAGCCCTGAAGCCGCCGAGGAGCTCGGCGGGCCGAGAGCTCCCATAGAACAACGAGGAAATAGAGAACATGTTCTCTATTTCCTCGTCGAGCTCCTCGTCGGCTTCCTCTGCGAAATTGTACACACGGCCGGGTTTCTCGGCAGAATTCAGCCAGAAACTCGGTCGGAAGCTGAATTCTGCCGAGGAAACTGGTCGTGTGTACGGGGCTTAACACCTTCCCTAAAAGATGCATTCACATTGGCTGATGCAAAAGCAAAGCGCTGCAATGCTTGAAAAACAGCAACAACAAACACAGGCGTCGAATGTAGTGTAGTGCTCCAGATCTGTCAAAAAATGCTTCACAAACTCATGTTAGATGCAAGACACAAACAAATCCTTAACCACTTCAATACTAGGCTTTTTTTTTTTTCATTCAAGTTTAAGTTTATTTTCAGAAAAAAAAAATCAGTACAATGTAATGAACATCAATTAAAATTATTACATTGCGGCATACAGTCAAAAACAACAAGGTACATTTAGTTCATTTCCTGCCCTTCCATTCCACATTGAAACAAAGTACCATTAAAACGTAAAAGAAATTGTGAATAACAAAAAAGAATAAATATATTGAAGAAAACAAAATCCAACCCAATTGTCCTCCTCAACCTCCAGAGATACTATAATCCGTATAATCCAATCCAGACCCATGAAATTTAAAAAAATATAATAGATTGTTTGTTTAGATCTATAAGGAGGATAGATGCCTAGGGTAAACTCCACCCCCCAACACCCATATAGGGATCACTCTATGCCCTAAGAGGCAGAATAACCCCTATCATCCCCCCTCTCTTTTAATAGATAATAAGAATAACCCGATAACAAGAGGACAACTTCAAAACCATCCTTCATATAACATACCTAAGAGGGTTTAAGAAACCATTACAATTAGGTTCAATCAAACCATTTTAAAATAAAATGTAACATATGGGAAGAATAATAAAGAATATATATTATTCTTGTCAAAATAAAGGAAAAGAACAATATATGTATGCAAAACTTGTTCCTTTTTCATATAATAATAAAAAAAAAGAAACAACATAAACAAAATAATAAGAGAGAAAGAGAAATAATATTAGAGAAAAAAAGACAGCATAATAAAAGAAAGAAAGATAGAGAAAGAGAAAGGAGTTGGAGAAGAGATAAAAGAAGGACAAAGAGCCTACCTGTCAAAAGTGCACATCAGTCCAAAGCGAAAGCTAATACTAAATCCGCAAGGTATATGAGATTCCCATAAATTTCAACCAAGGCTCCCATATTTCATTGAACTGGGTAAGTTTATCCATCATGGAGCCAATTCTTTTTTCTTGTTCCATTATCCATGTGACTTTTCTTTTCATACTTAGTATAGAAACCGATGGTTTCTTCCAGGCAGCTGCTATAGTAATTCTAGCACCCGTCAGGATAAATAATATCAGTTTTCTGGTAACCTTTTGAACCTGAGGTATGAATCCATTGAGCAAAGCAATCGCCGGGGACTGATGTAAACTACAACCTGTGACCCGTCTAATAATATGGAATACCTTGTTCCAGTATCCACGTATCCTTGGACATTCCCACCATGTGTGTAGCATAGAGCCCACCCCATGGCATCCTCTAAAGCACAGAGGTGAGGAGGAGGGATAAATAGATGCCAATTTTAGAGGAACAAGATACCACCTGGTAAATATTTTCACATTTGCCTCCATAAGAGGCACACTCATAAAGCCTTTATTAGATCTAATAAAGTTTCCACACCAATCTTTCAAGTCCCATTCATCATGAAGTTCCCTCTCCCAAGCTAGCATATGAGGTAATTTATTATCATTTGTCGCAAGTGATTTATATATAACCGAAATAACTCCCCTTCTCTCCGAAGCTTGATCACATTTATGCTCATATGGAGATAGACATCCAGATACAATTTCGTCTGTCCAAAGTTTCTGAGCATAATCGTATATTTGAGAAAATCTCAATTTCTCAGAGGAAGGAAGATTAAAATTATCCACAAAATATTGTTCAGAAAGGGGACCTAAATGTGAAAGAAAACGCCCAATACGATACACCCCCTTGTCACGCCACCATTTAAATGATTCGATATCAACATTAGAGGTAAAGATCGGATCTTGAAAAATATCAGCCAAAGGTTGACCCTTCGAGATTATGGAAGGATTATTCCTAATTGAATCCCACTGAACTAAAGCCTGTGAAAGAGCCGGGGACAGAATAGAAGGTCTACGTTTGGGGATACACCACAATAAACTTTCTAACGAATACGCTGGGGATGCCTGTTCTTCTATATTAACCCATTCAGGACGATCCTTTTTGATGTATACGTCCGATAGTTGGGCCAATCTAGCAGCTTGGTAATACCACCACAAATTTGGAACTCCCAGACCCCCCTGTTCAGGGAGATTAAAAAGACAACGTGAAGAAACACGCGGACTCTTTTTGTTCCAGATAAATTTGGTAATTTTACCAATACTAGGCTTTTATACCCACCTCAATACCGGGCTTTTATACCCACCTCAATACAGGGCTTTTATACCCACCTCAATACAGGGCTTTTATACACACACCTCCATACCGGGCCTATTCTGGCACTTCTCTCCTACATGTACAAATCATCATTCTTTTGCTAGAAAATTACGCAGAACCCCCAAACATTATATAGGTTTTTTTTTAGCAGACACCCTAGGGAATTAAACGACGGTCATTGCAACATTTTATCTTGCACGGTATTTGCGCAATCATTTTTCAAACGCCTTTTTTTGGAAAAAAAATGGTTTCATGAATTAAAAAACAACAAAACAGTAAAGTTAGCCCAATTTTTTTGTAAATTATGAAAGATTATGTTACGCCGAGTAAATAGATACCTTAACATGTCACGCTTTAAAATTGCGCACACTCATGGAATGGCGCCAAACTTCGGTACTTAAAAATCTCCATAGGCGACACTTTGAAAATGTTTACAGGTTACCAGTTTAGATTTACAGAGGAGGTCTAGAATTGTTGCTGGCACTCTAACGCACCTGGCGATGCCTCACATATGTGAAGAATTAATTGAAGGGTTTCAAGGAAATAAAAAATACACAACATTTAAAATAGTATTTTAAATGTTGTGTATTTTTTATTTCCTTTTATGTATATTATGTGAATACATTTTTCTAAACTTATCCAATGTGAATCATTCTGGTTGAGTACAACCATTCTACCCATTACCGGTATAGTCCTCCCCGCCCACCTTTGTCTGTCGGTGTTTCAGGGTCTTTGGGGATTCCTTGAAACCCTTCAATTAATTCTTGAATACTAGGACGATGGTACACCCCCTATTCTTCTGTATCTTCTTAATTATTAGAGGTTAAATCTTACCTCACATATGTGGTTTGAACGGCGTTTACATATGTGGGCGGGACTTACGTGTGCGTTCGCTCCTGCGCGCGAGCTACCGGGGACAGGGGCGTTTTAATATTTTTTTTTATTATTATTATTTTTTTTACTTATTTATTTATTTATTTTTTACACTTTTTGTTTTTTTTAACAATTTTTATTCCTATTACAAGGAATGTAAACATCCCTTGTAATAGGAAATGTGTGTGACAGGTCCTCTTCATGGAGAGATGCGGGGTCAATAAGACCTCCACATCTCTCCTCCGGGCTGGAAAGCATCAGATCGTGAAAAAAAATTCACCGATCTCATGCTCAGTATTGCTTACTAGCCGCAATCGCGGCTTTGTTTACTTCCGGGTACCCGGGCGTGACGTCATCACATCGCGCCTGGGCCTCCGACGGTCATAGAGATGACTGGTGACCATCTGGTCACCAGTCATCTCTATGCTTCCTAGCCTGTGCCGGACGATTCTTTCTCCGGGCTCCTGATGGCACGGGAGAGCCCGGAGAAGCACCGGACGGTGGCGGGAGGGGGGGATGAAAGAGAGAGAGAGAGGAAGGGGAGAAAGAGGTAGGGGGAGAGAGAGAAAGGGGGTCAAGAGAGAGGGGGGTCCCCATACTACACCAAAAGGTTCTCCCCAACCCCCCCCCCCCCCCCAAAAAAAATCATACGCTTTGGGGGTGACTGGCACCTGGACTTTTATTTAATTTAATTATTCCACAGTTGTCAAGGACAACAATACCTACAACAAGGACTAATACAACGATTCCTTATTGACTGTGTAGATCCATCTGGGTTATTTTCATCTCTTCAGAACTCCATTTTACAACTTCACCCGTGAAATCGCATCAATTTTCAAACTCCAACATATAATAAGTCAATAATACATGGTATATGACCACGTGTGACACGGCAACCCAAAGGTTCTTCCATGCCGGACACATCTCCATGGAAACGCGTGATATAATCCTGGTGGCTCTAGAAACATGTTGTCTCCACGGAAACCGTCCTTTACCAGAATTGAAGTAAACTCCACAAGAAATAAGAAAAGATGATATCCTATGTTGAGGAAGGTGAAGTGACCTGGCAGGAGGCCGACAATATCTTGGAGGAAAACATTTGATTATTTCTAAAGGTTGATATAAATGCTGAGGCCTAGGCGAAAATAGGAGGGAAAAATGTATTTAGGGCAAAACCAAACCGTTCAAACATTTAAAACTGTGGAAGGGAAAAAAGGAAAAAAAAAAAATATATATATATATATGGGAGTGATGTTATAATTATCAACCAGCTGCTGCACTTGCAGGGCTCTGAGAAAAGTGGCAGGGTCTGCATCCCCTTGATTTCCCTTTTGGAGTATCTCAACAAAAAAAATTACTTTTTTGTTGCAGGGGATGCCCAAAATCTGACTTGTATCTTAGTGTAGACTTCTGGGAAAATCAGTGAGCCAATCACACAAGCAGTAAAATGACATTTTTAGGGGGCGTGCTATACACCATCTGTACACCAGGTGGCCATATTGCATTTGACAGAAAATTACAGAGCTGCAGATTGAAAAGAAAAGGTGATTTTTTTTTATAACATTCAATTACAGTATGACTTGTGTCGCAATTGTATACGCTATAGTATTATTAAAATTGTCTATTTTTCCCACGAAAGTGGAGTTACCCTTTAACAGCTTTGTCTATACATACAGTTGTGCTTATAAGTTTACATACCCTGGCAGGATTTATGATTTCTTGACCATTTTTCAGAGAATATGAATGATAACACAAAAACTTTCTTTCACTCGTGGTTAGGTGTTTGGCTGAAGCCATTTATTATCAATCAACCGTGTTTACTCTTTTTAAATCATAATGACAACAGAAACTACCCAAATGACCCTGATGAAAAGTTTACATACCCTGGAATGTTTGGCCCTGGCACACACAGGTTAAAATGGTAATTAAAGGTTAATTTCTCACATTTGTGGCTTTTTAAAGCGGAGTTCCACCCAAACACTTTTTGGAGCCCTCCCCTCCTCCAGTGTCACATTCGGCACCTTTCAGGGGGAAGGGGGGTCTAAGACAGGTATTTGCACCCACTTCCAGGAATACTCTCGTGCGGAAGCCCCGCCCCTGCCCACACCCCCTGCTGTCTTCTGGGAAACAGGAGAGAGCGGGGACCAGTGACGGCGCGCCCCACGCTACTCGCGCATGCACAACGCTTCACTTCCTGATTCCCCCACTGAGGATGGCGGCGGGTGCAGCCAAGGGATGAGCAATTGCTCGTCCCTCGGCTGCCGACATCACGGGCGCGCTGGACAGGTAAGTGTCCATAAGTCAGCAGCTGCAGTATTTGTAGCTGCTGGCCTTCAAAAAAAAAATTTGGCAGAACCTCTGCTTTAAATCACAATTAGTGTCTGTGTATAACTAGTGGTTAAAAAGCCACAAATGTGGGGAATTAACCTTTAATTGCCATTTTAACCTGTGTGTGCCACCTTCTGTGTCTGTACCAAGGCCAAACATTCCAGGGTATGTAAACTTTTGATCAGGGCCATTTGGGTAGTGTATGTTGCCATTATGTATAAAAAGAGTAAACACAGTTGATTGATAATAAATGGCTTCAGCCAAACACTAACCATCAGTGAAAGAAAAGTTGTTGTGTTATCATTTATATATTCTCTGAAAAATGGCCAAGAAATCATAAATCCTGCCAGGGTATGTAAACTTATGAGCATGGCTGTAAATACAATTGGTGTGTCCGGTGTGCGGCTGACCTTGTCTCTTCTCCTGCAGGGCCTGTGTGATCCTGGGGGTCATCTTCCTGCTCTCATCGCTCTGTATTGTGATAAAAGCCATTCATGACCTTTCCATCCGGGTCATTCCAGAAGTGGTAAGTACATCTAATGGTGCGGGAGAAAACATGTCTGCTTCTGTTACAGCCAATAATGTGCCCACCTGGAACCGAAGAGGAGTGGTGACTGCAACACCAAGAATATGCACTTTAACAGTAATACTGGATTGGTCAGAAAAGGGGGTCCCCCCCCCCCATCAACATGCTAATGACATTTTAACCGCTTGCCGACCGCCCACCGCCGTTTCACGGCGGCAGGTCGGCTCCCCTGCGCGAGAGCACGTAATATAATGTTGGCTCTCGCGCAGGCCACTAGGGGCGCGTGCGCACGCCCCCCGCTCACCCCCGACTCCTGTGCGCGTGCCCGGCGGGCGCGATCGCCGCCGGGCACACGCGATCGCTCGTTACAGAGCGAGGACCGGGAGCCGTGTGTGTAAACACACAGCTCCCGGTCCTGTCAGGGAGAGAAATGCCTGATTGTCTGTTCATACAATGTATGAACAGGAGATCAGTCATTTCCCCTAGTGAGGCCACCCCCCCTACAGTTAGAACACACCCAGGGAACATACTTAACCCCTTCCCCGCCCCCTAGTGTTAACCCCTTCACTGCCAGTGGCATTTTTATAGTAATCAATGCATTTTTATAGTACTGATAGCTATAAAAATGCCAATGGTCCCAAAAATGTGTCAAAAGTGTCCGAAGTGTCCGCCATAATGTCGCAGTACCGAAAAGAAAAATCGCTGATCGCCGACATTACTAGAAAAAAAAAATATTAATAAAAATGCCATAAAAATACCCCCTATTTTGTAAACGCTATAACTTTTGCGCAAACTGATCAATAAACACTTATTGCAATTTTTTTTACGAAAAATAAATATGTGAAGAATACGTATCGGCCTAAACTGAGGGAAAAAAATGTTTTTTTATATATATATTTGGGGGATATTTATTATAGCAAAAAGAAAAAAATATTGGTCTGGATTCACGTAGATCGGTGCATTGTTACGGCGGCGTAGCGTATCTTAAGTCAGAGAGGCAAGTGCTGTATTCACAAAGCACTTGCCTCCTAACTTACGGCGGCGTAGCGTTAATGGGGCCGGCATAAGCGCGCCTAATTCAAATGAGGATGAGGGGGGCGTTTTATATGTAAATGATTGGTGACCCGACGTGATTCACGTTTTTCATGTGCCGTCCGTGGAATATCCCAGTGTGCATTGCTCCAAAGTACGCCGCAAGGACGTATTGGTTTCGACGTGAACGTAAATTACGTCCAGCCCCATTCACGGACGACTTACGCAAACAACGCGAAATTTTCAAATTTTGATGCGGGAACGACGGCCATACTTAACATTGGCTACGCCACCTAGGGGGCAGCTTTATATTTCCGCGGCGTATCTCTTACGGAAACTGCGTATCTTTACTGCGACGGGCAAGCGTACGTTTGTCAATCGGCGTATCTAGTAATTTACATATTCTACGCCGAAATCAGCGGAAGCGCCACCTAGCAGCGAGCGGAAAAATTGCACCCTAAGATACGACGGCGCAGGCCGTCGTATCTTAGCTAGGTTTAAGTGTATCTCAGTTTGAGAATACACTTAAACTTACGACGGGCTTAGATTCCGAGTTACGTCGGCGTATCTACTGATACGCCGGCGTAACTCTTTGTGAATCCAGCCCATTCATTTTTTTCAAAATTGTGGCTCTATTTTTGTTTATAGCGCAAAAACTAAAAACTGTAGAGGTAATCAAATACCACCAAAAGAATTCTCTATTTGTGGGGGAAAAAAGGATGCCAATTTTGGTTGGGAGCCACGTCGCACAACCGCGCAATTGTCAGTTAAAGCGATGCAGTTCCGAATCGCAAAAAGTGCTCTGGTCTTTGGCCAGCAATATGGTCCGGGGGTTAAGTGGTTAAAATATACCCTTTCTATTAGATTTCTATTTCCAAAGAAAATAGGGGGCGGGGGAGGGGTGTGTGGTGGCTGAACAAGTTGCCCTACACAGGCATGCTGTGTGTCTGCGCAGTGTCCTGTATCTCTGAATGGCCAGCCAAAGGATGAAAACTGACCATGATGACACAGATCAGCTTCTGTGCTTTGTTTGGTCAGTTTAGAACAAGGAAAAGGGTGACTGGCAGGATCAACAGGGTAAAAGACGTACATGAAAATATTAGAGACTTTAATTTATAAAAACACACATAGGTGATCACACACATAGAAAACAATAAATATTTAGAGTAACATAGACGTTATTGATTTACGCTGTCTCTATTTGTTAAACATGCTCGCAGTGTAATCAGACCAACGTTCTTTATGGCGACTTTTAGAAGAACGCCGCGTCGGCTTTGTCAGCAGCCTCGGAAAAAATACATCTTTAGGACTTTAGATAATTTCATGGCAGAAAATTGCCACTCAGCTGATACTGCAAAATCCTGTCCGTGATGATTGAATTCATTTCATCAATGGAGTGTGGGCTGGATTCACAAAGAGTTACGCCGGCGTATCAGTAGATACGCCAACGTAACTCAGAATCTAAGCCGTCGTATCTTTAAGTGTATTCTCAAACTGAGATACACTTAAACCTAGCTAAGATACGTCAGCCTGCGCCGTCGTATCTTAGGGTGCAATTTTTCCGCTGCCCGCTAGGTGGCACTTCTGTTGATTTCGGCGTAGAATATGTAAATGACTAGATACGCCGATTCACGAATGTACGCTTGCCCGTCTCAGTAAAGATACGCCGTTTCCGTAAGAGGTACGCCGCGTAAAGATAAAGCTGCCCCCTAGGTGGCGTAGCCAATGTTAAGTATGGCCGTCGTTCCGGCGTCAAAATTTGAAAATTTTATGTCGTTTACGTAACTTGTCCGTGAATGGGGCTGAACGGAATTTACGTTCACATCGAAACCAATACGTCCTTGCGGCGTACTTTGGAGCAATGCACACTGGGATATGTACACGGACGGCGCATGCGTCAATCACGTCGGGTCACCAATCATTTATATAAAACACGCCCCCCTCATCCTCATTTGAATTAGGCACGCTTACGCCGGCCCCATTTACGCTACGCCCGCCATAAGTTAGGAGGCAAGTTCTTTGTGAATACAGCACTTGCCTCTCTGACTTAAGGCGGCGTAGCGTAAATACGATACGCTACGCCGCCGGAAAGATGCGCAGATCTACGTGAATCCAGCCCTTTGTGTCTTCCTAATACACAGAGAAGAGGGGGGTGGGGGGAGGGGAGGGTTACGTACAGCTGTGCGGATGGTATGTGACGCTGTCGTCTGTAGAGAGACACATTACAGAGATCCCCCCCCCCCCCCTCTGTCGCTGTCACCCCACTATGGCGCTTCATTAAATTTTGTCTAATTGGAAAAATGAGGAAGATAAAAATGTAACAGAAATGGTATCTCTTTGTGACATCGTTTTATGCGCATCATGACAGCGGGCGTATGGCGTTCCAAAGACCCCGATCCTAATTAGTGCTTCGGTATAGAACTGGATTTAGAATGCAAACATAGCGTGATTTACTGCATATGGAAACACAGAGACGTTTTCTGATTACCCCCCCCCCCTTTGCACCTAAGGGGGAAAAATCGAAATGCCTAAGCCCAATTTTGCAACTTTGACATGTGTTGGTAAAACCGCACATTTCATCACAACTACTTTGTGCCTCCCGGGGGGATTATACCGCATCTTAAGGAGAAATTACGCTTTCGCTTGGTGGTAAATGGTAATAAATATCTCCTGATTTTTTTTATTATTATCAAAGGAAAACTGACCCAAAATAGTAAAAAAAAAACAATGGGCCAGATTCTCAGACAAGTACGCCGGCGTATCTACTGATACGTCGGCGTATTTTCAAATTTGCCGCGTCGTATCTTTAGTTTGAATCCTCAAACCAAGATACGACGGCTTCTGGCTTCGATCCGACAGGCGTACGGCTTTGTACGCCTTCGGATCGTAGGTGCAATACTTTGGCGCCCACTGGGTGGAGTTCGCGTCATTTTCCGTGTCGGGTATGCTAATTAGCTTTTTCCGCCGATCCACGAAGGTATGGGCGGCCGTCGCATTCTCTTACGTCGTCGCTAGTCGGCTTTTCCCGGCGTATAGTTAAAGCTGCTATTTTGTGGCGTATAGATAGACTTGCCATGTTAAAGTCCGTGAATAGGAAAGGACGTAACTCACGTCGGTGCGCCGTCATTTCGCACAAAGCACGGCGGGAAATTTCTAAACGGAGCATGCGCAGTTCAATCGGCGCAGGAACACGCTTCATTTAAATGAATCACGCCCCCTACCCGCCCAATTTGAAATACGCGCCGAGAGATACACTACGCCGCCGTAACTTACGGCGCAAAATCTTCCTGGATTCGAGCCAGGTAAGATATCAGTGCCCACAAATGGGCACTGACTGGCAACATGGGCACTGACTGAAATGATGCCCAGCAATGCCATCAGTGCCACCCCTCAGGGTCCATCAGTGCCACCCAGTGTCCATCAGTGCCACCTCTTAGTGCCCATCTATGCCCAGTGCCCACCTATCAGTGCCCATCTGTGCCACTCATAAGTACCCATCAATGCCACCCATAAGTGCCGCCCATGAGTGCCCATCAGTGCCACCAAAGAGTGCCCAGTGCCGCCTATGAGTGCCCATCTGTGCCACCCATAAGTACCCATCAATGTCACCCATAAGTGCCGCCCATGAGTGCCACCAAAGAGTGCCCAGTGCCACCTATGAGTGCCCATCAGTGCCGCCTATGAGTGCCCATCAGTGCAGCATACCAGCGCCGCCTATCAGTGCCGCTTATCGGTGCCCATCAGTGCCGCCTATCAGTGCCCATCAGTGCCGCCATATCAGTGCCCATAATTGAAGAAGAAAACGTACTTTTTTACAAAAAAAATGACAGAAAAAAATAAAAACTTAATTTTTTTCAAAAATTTCGGTAATTTTTTAGTTGTTGCGCAAAAAATAAAAATCGCAGAGGTGATCAAATACCACCAAAAGAAAGCTCTATTTGTGGGAACAAAATGATAAAAATAATTTGGGTATAGTGTAGCATGACCGCGCAATTGTCATTCAAAGTGCGATAGCGCTGAAAGCTGAAAATTGGCCTGGGCGGGAAGGTGCGTAAGTGCCTGGTATGGAAGTGGTTAAAGATGACCCTGGTTTTGGTCCTGTGACCCCCGAAAAATTAGATTTTTTTTGGACAGTTGGTATAAAAAGTTGTGATTGTCAGCAGTTGGTGTGTTGGGATATAATATGGAATGAACGGCTTACATGAACTTGGATAGAATCGCTCTAATAATTTTGCAAAGCCATTCATATCCACAGTGCAGAATTCAGCTGAGCCGGTGCAGAAGGATCACATACAGTGTACATTGCTCTATAGCTCACCCTATTATCTGGATTGGTATCTCAGTGCCCCCTGCTGGTGAGAGCACAGCAGTGCCTCCTATGTCTTCTGCTACAGGAAGGATGCAGTTAATCTGTTTGTTTTAATACAGCGAATATCTCCCAAGGGACGGAGAGCTCTTTAGAGCAGAGAGAGAGAAATGCAGGCAGCCGGCCTAGGTGCACTCAGATGCTGTTTACATATAGATTCTCCCCGTCCATTAATGCCTTCTCCGCAGAGGCTAGAATTGGATTTTGCTGTGCCTTTGACACAAGGAAAGGCGACCGCTACAAGGTCACGCTCAATGACAGCAAGGAGCCAAAAGATTCTCAACATTTGGGACCTCCCTGGTAAAAATCTGTGCCGTGCCAGGCATTGTTGTGTACGTAATTGAAGTGATTGTACACCCATAATTTTATGTTTTAAATTACAAACATGTTATACTTAGATGCTCTGTGTAATGGTTTTGCACAGGGCAGCCCGATCCTTCTCTTCTCGGGTCCCCTGCCAGCACTCCTGACTTCTCCCCCCTGCTGTGCCCATCAAACGCAGCCACTGTGCCATAAAATTGTCACCACTGTGCCATGCCATTAAATGCAAGCCACTGTGCCATGCCATCAAACGCAGCCACTGTGCCATGCTATCAAACGCAGCCACTGTGCCCATCAATTGTCGCCACTGTGCCATGCCATCAAACGCAGCCACTGTGCCATCAATCGTCACCACTGTGCCCATCAATTGTTGCCACTGTGCAATGCCATCAATTGTCACCACTGTGCCATGTCGTTGTCGCCACTGTGCCCATCAATTGTCTCCACTGTGTCATGCCAAACGCAGCCACTGTGCTATCAATTGTCACCACTGTGCCATGCCAAACGCAGCCACTGTGCCCATCAATTGTCGCCACTGTGCCAATCAATTGTCGCCACTGTGCCATGCCATTGTCGCCACTGTGCCATGCCATTGTCGCCACTGTGCCATGCCATTGTCGCCACTGTGCCCATCAATTGTCGCCACTGTGCCATGTGCCATGCCAAACGCAGCCACTGTGCCATGCCATTGTCGCCACTGTGCCCATCAATTGCCGCCACTGCCAGTTTGATTGGCTGAGATGCATGTCAGTGTTAACCAGGGAACGCACGTCCTCAGGCTGTAATCGGATAGCTTATCAGAGCTGGTGGCCAACCAGCTGCCGTTATTCAGATGGCCGGCCATCTGAATAGTGGGCGGCAGTGGCGACAATACATAGATTCATGCAATGCATGAATCTATGTATTGTTTTTCAGTGGCAGTGCAGGAGAGAGAGAGAGGGGGGAGCGCTCCTGCGCCCTCTATGGACGCCCCACCACTGCAGCTGGCCCTCCTGCTCAGAAGCTGTACTGCCTTATCAGCGGCCCTGAGCACTAGTGTGACCCTAGGCTCATATCTGTCTGGGGTTCAGCTTTAAATACAAAAAGCCACCCTATCACTTTATACATTTTTCCATCACAACCATGTAAATCATTCCCATCGTTGAGGATCTCGCTGCCTCCTTCCTGTCCTCCCTCTAATATACATCTACATATGTCATCTGTGAAATCCAAACGTATTACCCATCTGCTTCAAGTAATATTCAATGAAAATTTAATCCAAACGATACTGATAAAAAAAACGAAACACGCGCGGCATACGCAATTAGACACGCCGGCTGGATAATTTAATTGAAGCCATAAATCAGGGTATTTTATGGGGCTCCTGGATCTCTTTATTAACAGAAGGAAACACATGTATTGTGACAATGGGCTGGCACTCACAGATCCGTCCTCATTAGTCAGCCACCAAAAGACAAAAGAAAATTCAGGAGGAAATTAAAATCTAAAATCACATTGGCAAGTTTGGCTGGATGCCATTCTGAGCGCTGTGTACTGTGACTTACATGTACTGGAAGAGAGTGGGCAGTGCCTGGAGATGGCACAGAATCGGGCATCTGTTATTACATGGCCTTGATGCTGTTTAAAGATTGATGGGCGAGTGAAATTTAATCAGGGATCTCTTGATATTTCTTGTTACCGGAGACATATTTCTCTTTTATAAAAAAAGAAAAAAAGACAGTGTGTATATATATATATATATATATATATATATATATATATATAGGTATTGGGAAGATTATACACATGTGGTCAGTACTTAAATGGATTGCGTCCACCCAATCTGTATTTTACAGCATGGCAGGCCACTTTTAATAAATAAAATGGAAAGTTCACATAGATATCAGTTGCCCATTCAGGTGTTCTTCCACATCAATATGAACAAATGTGCATACCGAGCCACCTGGCTCCCTGGTTCGCAGTCCCTCTGACTGTGTTGTCCAGCTCTTCTGGTTCCCTTGGCTCTCTTTTGCCTTTAGTCGAAGCGTTCTGCTGCTCATCCCAATCCTGGCCTCTGGATAGGGGTTCTCCTGACCCCCCCCCCCTAATAGGAGGCAACCTGACTCCTGGTACAAGACCACCTGTCTCCTGGCTGCTAGCTGGGACATCTCTCACCCCTGCATGAGACCTTCTGTCTCTTGGCTCCTGGCTGGGGCTCATCTGACCGCTGGGTGAGACCTTCTGTCTGTTGGCTCCTGGCTGGGGCTCCTCTGACCCCTGGATGAGACCTTCTGTCTCTTGACTCCTGACTGGGGCTCATTTGACCCCTGGGTGAGATCTTCTGTCTCTTGGCTGGGGTTCCTCTGACCCCTGGATGAGACCTTCTGTCTCTTGACTCTTGGCTGGGGTTCCTCTGACCCCTGGATGAGACCTTCTGTCTCTTGACTCCTGACTGGGGCTCATCTGACCCCTGGGTGAGACCTTCTGTCTCTTGGCTCTGGGCTGGGGTTCCTCTGACCCCTGGATGAGACCTCCTGTCTCTTGGCTGGGGCTCTTCTGACCCCTGGATGAGACCTTCTGTCTCTTGACTCCTGACTGGGGCTCATCTGACCCCTAGGCGAGACCTTCTGTCTCTTGGCTCCGGGCTGGGGCTCCTCTGACCCCTGCATGAGACATCCTGTCTCTTGACTCTTGGCTGGGGCTCCTCTGACCCCTGGATGAGACCTTCTGTCTCTTGACTCCTGACTGGGACTCATCTGACCCCTGGGTGAGACCTTCTGTCTCTTAACTCTAGGATGGGGCTCCTCTGACCCCTGGATGAGACCTCCTGTCTCTTGACTCTTGGCTGGGGCTCCTCTAACCCCTGGATGAGACCTTCTGTCTCTTGACTCCTGACTGAGGCTCATCCGACCCCTGGGTGAGACCTTCTGTCTCTTGGCTCCGGGCTGGGGCTCCTCTGACCCCTGGATGAGACCTCCTGTCTCTTGGCTGGGGCTCCTCTAACCCCAGGATGAGACCTTCTGTTTTTTTACTCCTGGCTGGGGCTCCTCTGACCCCTGGATGTAACCTTCTGTCTCTTAACTTCAGGCTGGGGCTCTTCTAACCCCTGTATGAGACCTTCTGTCTCTTGGCTGGGGCTCCTCTGACCCCTGGATGAGACCTTCTGTCTCTTGACTCCTGACTGGGGCTCATCCGACCCCTGGGTGAGACCTTCTGTCTCTTGGCTCCGGGCTGGGGCTCCTCTGACCCCTGGATGAGACCTCCTGTCTCTTGACTCTTGGCTGGGGCTCCTCTGACCCCTGGATGAGACCTTCTGTCTCTTGACTCCTGGCTGGGGCTCCTCTGACCCCTGGATGTAACCTTCTGTCTCTTGACTTCAGGCTGGGGCTCTTCTGACCCCTGGGTGAGACCTTTGGTCTTTTGTCTCCTAGCTGGGGCCATTCTGACCCCTGGATGAGACCTTCTGTCTCTTGACTCCTGGCTGAGGCTCCTCTGACCCCTGTATGAGACCTTCTGTCTCTTGGCATCTGGCTGGGGCTCTTCTGACCCCTGGGTGAGCCAACTGAAAAAAAGCCCTGGCTGTACTAAACATACCCTGGAAACACCCAAATCTGTATGCTGTGCTGCACACTTCAGTATTCTTTGGCAACATTAACATACTGCAACTAGCAATTTCTCAGGAACCTAAGGAACCACAATCAGGCATACTCTTGCTTGTAAAATACTAAATCCAAATTTGAAACATATTTCTGCTGTAGATTGGGATCAATGGACAACAAGAGCCCGAAACCGCTGATTTTCCACAGCTGATTAGTCTTTACAAGGCAATTGCGATTTCCACATTCTTGCAATGATCTTTTGCAACACCAACTTCTTGCTTCACAAGTGGCAGTTAAAGGAAAATGTGACCAAAACACATTCCAGTGGAAACAACAAGGTCTAATGCGATTTACAGTCTAAGGTGACTGCAAATTCCGATATTGCAGCCAAAGGTCGGTCTTCCTATTGGATAACGCTCGGTCCGTCCCGGAAAAATCTCAGACTATCAGCCTCTGCTGCAAACCACCGAGCAATTGCTTCTAAAAATAAATATTAAATCCTACGAGAATCCTAGGAGAATGGCATTAGTGTAGAATTGAATTCAGCGGTGTAATTACTATCGCTCTCATGAAATGATCTCTCCTAATCTACAAATGTATTATGTATTATGAATGAAATCAGGAAGCCGCCTCTGGATCTCTTGTCCTGGTATGAGTACCATTTGGCGTCTGTTAAGAGATGTCATGAATATGTGGAATGATTGTTATTAGGACCACATGTAATGCAAACCAATACTAAAAGAATTAGAAGAATTTTATTGGGATGGAGAAAAAAAGAGAAGAGATAAGAATGCAGCTCTATGCAACTGCCTTGGCTCAGAGTGATTACCAGGGTGGGCAGAGGGTGCAGCCCACCCAGGTTTGGCACTCTCACACTTAAGGCCCTGATGTGGTGCATGAGGGGAAGGAGAATGGGCACATCAGAGCATGCAGGGTGGAGTGCCCATCTATGTCATGTGTTTGGATCAAGGAAGGGGGGCGTAGTACTGTATCTTCACCGTGGGCATTGGGCAAGCCTGCCCCCTCATTGCCTGACAGTGTTTGGGCCATGGGTCGCCCAATGTTCAGATAGCAAAGTGAGGCCTCGTACACACAACCGAGTTTCTCGGCAAAAACCAGCAAGAAACTTGCTGTTTTTTTTTTTTTTGCCGAGGAAACCGGTCGCGTGTACATTTTTCGACGAGGAAACTGTCGAGGAACTCGACGAGCCAAAAAGAGAGCATGTTCTCTTTTTCCTTGACGGGAATGGAGAAAATTGGCACGTCGAGTTCCTCGACAGCTTAACAAGGAACTCGACGAGCAAAACGATGTGTTTCGCCCAACGAGTTCCTCGGTCGTGTGTATGAGGCCTGAGGTGCACTTAAAGTGGTTGTAAAGGCTAAAGTTTTTTTTACCTTAATGCGTTCTCTCCTGGGAGTACTCCCATCGTGCTTGTGTTACCAGCTGGCTCTGTCCAGCTATATTCAGTACTCCATGGCACTTGTGTTACCGATTGGCTCTGTTCGGTTATACTCAGTACTTCCATAGCATTTGTGTTACCAATTGGCTCTGTTTAGTTATACTTAATACTCCCATAGCATTTGTGTTACCGATTGGCTCTGTTCGGTTATACTCAATACTCCCATAGTATCTGTTTTACCGATTGGCTCTGTTCGGTTATACTCAATACTCCCATAGCATTTGTGTTACCGATTGGCTCCGTTCGGTTATACTCAATACTCCCATAGAATCTGTCTTACTGATTGGCTCTGTTCGGTTATACTCAATACTCCCATAGCATTTGTGTTACCTGTTGGCTCTTTCTCACTATATTCAGTGCTCCCATGGTTCTTGTGTTTCCAACCGGCTTTATTAATCTATAATCAGTACTCCCATGGCACTTGTGTTACTGGCTGGCTCTGTTCAGTTATATTCATTGCCCTCATGGCACTGATTGTATCAGTTAGCTCTGTTCAGCTATATTCAGTACTCCAATGGTACTTGTGTTACCAGTTGGCTCTGTTCGGGTAAACCCAGTCAATATTCCTCAGTCAGTACTTACCTGTTGGCTCTCTTTGGCTATATCCGGTACTCCCATGACACTTATTGGCTTTGTTGAGCTATATTCAGTACTCCCATGGAACTTGTGTTTCCGGTTTGCTCTGTTTGGCTATATTCAGTACTTCGAGGGGCACTTGTGTTACTGGCTAGCTCTGTTCAGCTATATCCAGTACTCCCAAGATAATTATATAACTGTGGTAAAGAGTACCGCTCCAAGCCCTGCGACCTATGCTGTGCTCCCGCCCTGTAGTACTGACAGGTGCAGACTCTGCGCTGATCCGTGGAAAAAATTAATAATCCTGGACTGCCGCACTCTGATAGGCGATTTATTGAAACAAAATAAACAAAGGATAAAATCCAAAGCTGTATGACATCCAAAAAATCATGCAACACTGCAATCAATGGTAAAAAGTGGACATAGGGGACAAAAAAGCTAACATGTTTCACATCATGGATAAATGCCGGTTTGCTCTGTTTGGCTATATTCATCACTCCCATAGCAGTTGTGTTACCTGCTGACTGTACGACTATATTCAGTACTCCATGACACGTGTGTTGCAGATTGGCTCTGTTTGGTTATAATCAGTACTCCTGTGACGCTTGTGTGACCGGCTGACTCTGTTCAGCTATATTAATGGCTCCCATGGCACATGTGTTATCACTTAGCTCTATTTAGCTATATTTAGTACTCACATGATACTTATGTTACTGTCTGGTTCTGTTCAGCTATATTCGGTGTGCCCATGGCACTTTGGTTACCTGTTGGCTCTGTATGACTAAATTCAGTACATGTCACTTGTGTTACTGGCTGGATCTGTTATATTTAGTACTCCCAAGGCACATATTGGCTCTGTTCAGTTATATTTAATACTAATTGTGTTACCTGTTGGCTCTTTTTGGCTATATCTAGCACTCCCATAGCAATTATAGAGTTACATAGTAGGTGAGGTTGAAAAAAGACACAAGTCCATCAAGTCCAACCTATGTGTGTGATTATAGGTCAGTATTACTTTGTATATCCCTGTATGTTGTGGTCGTTCAGGTGCTTATCTAATAATTTTTTTTAACCACTTGCCGACCTCCATGACTCATGTACATATACGGCAGCAGAATGGCACGGACAGGCACATCACCGTACCTGTACGTGCTCTGCTTGACGTGGGTCGGGGGTCCCCCGGGGAGCGATCCGGGACGACGGCGCGGCTATTTGTTTATAACCGCCCCCTCGCGATCGCTCCCCGGAGCTGAAGAACAGGGAGAGCCGTATGTAAACACGGCTTCCCCGTGCTTCAGTGTGGCGGCGTATCGATCGAGTGATCCCTTTTATAGGGAGACTCGATCGATGACGTCAGACCTACAGCCACACCCCCCTACAGTTGTAAACACACACTAGGTGAACCCTAAATGTTACAGCGCCCCCTGTGTTTAACTCCCAAACTGCAACTGTCATTTTCACAATAAAGAATGCAATTTAAATGCATTTTTTGCTGTGAAGATGACAATGGTCCCAAAAATGTGTCAAAATTGTCCGAAGTGTCCGCCATAATGTCGCAGTCATGAAAAAAATCGCTGATCACCGCCATTAGTAGTAAAAAAAATAAAAATGCAATAAAACTATCCCCTATTTTGTAAACGCTATAAATTTTGCGCAAACCAACCGATAAACGATTATTGCGATTTGTTTTACCAAAAATAGGTAGAAGAATACGTATCGGCCTAAACTGAGGAAAAAAAAAATTTATATATGTTTTTGGGGGATATTTATTATAGAAAAAAGTAAAAAATATTGATTTTTTTTTCAAAATTGTCGCTCTATTTTTGTTTATAGCGCAAAAACTAAAAACCGCAGATGTGATCAAATACCACCAAAAGAAAGCTCTATTTGTGGGGAAAAAAGGACGCCAATTTTGTTTGGGAGCCACGTCGCACGACCACGCAATTGTCTGTTAAAGCGACGCAGTCCCGAACTGTAAAAACACCTTGGGTCTTTAGGCAGCATATTGGTCTGGGGCTTAAGTGGTTAAACTATCAATGCTCCCAGCTGAGACCACCGCCTGTGGAAGGGAATTCCACATTCTTACAGTAAAGAACCCTCTATGCAGTTTAAAGTTAAACCGCTTTTCTTCTCATTTTAGTGAATGGCCGCATGTCTTATTAAATTCCCTTTCGCTGAAAAGTTTTATCCCTATTGTGGGGTCACCAGTACGGTATTTATACATTGAAATCATATTCCCTCTCGAGTGTCTCTTCTCCAGAGAGAACAAGTTCAGTGTTCGTAACCTTTCTTCATAACCAGGGGCGGACTGACCATTGAGTCACTCAGGCACTGCACGAGGGCCCCATGCCACTAGGGGGCCCCCATCAGGGATGCCATGCTCAGTAAAACCAGGGACAGTATGTAAAAATCTATGTTTTTTTTACATCTGTCCCTGATATGTCCGAAACCGACATGCTTTTGATGTGAAAATACTGCGGGGGAGATTCAGATAGAGATACGACGGCGTATCTCCTGATACGCCGTCGTATCTCTGAGATCCGACGGTCGGATCTATGCGCCTGATTCATAGAATCAGGTTCCGCATAGATCTCCCTTAGATCCGACAGGTGTAAGTGACTTACACCGTCAGATCTTAGGCTGCAATCACCCGCCGGCCGCTAGGTGGCGCTTCCATTTGTATACGCGACGAATATGCAAATGAGGAGATCCGCCGATTCAGAAACGAACGCCCGCCCGTCGCTTTTTTTTTTACGCCGTTTGCGTTCGGCTTTTCCAGGCGGATAGTTAGCCCTGCTATATGCGGCGTATCCTATGTTAAGTATGGCCGTCGTTCCTGCGCGAGTTTTGAATTTTTACGTCGTTTGCGTAAGTCGGTCGCGAATACGGATGGACGTAATTTACGTTCACGACGAAACCACTGACGTCCTAGCGACGTCATTTGGAGCAATGCACGCTAGGAAATTTAGCCATCGGCGCATTTGCATTTAAATCGGCGCGGGGACGCGCCTGATTTAAATACTACACTCCCCCTAGCCGCTGAATTTTAATTCTGCCGGGGGATTTACGATCCGCCGGCGCAACTTTCGGGGCAAGTGCTTTCTGAATACAGCACTTGCCTCAAAAACTTGCGCTGGCGGAACGTAAATAAGATAGATTACGCGGATCTAAAGATCCGCTGATCTATCTGAATCTGCCCCCGCAATTTTAGCTGCCCCGCCTCTGCACTGCCTCCTGGCGTGGTGACCATCTGTAAGCCCAGGTGCCCCATAATCTTCTATTGCTCGGGGGCCCCATGAGTTGTCAGTCCGCCCCTGTTCATAACTAATATCCTCCAGACCCCTTATTAGTTTTGTTGCCCTTCTTTGGACTCTCTGCAGCCAGCACATCCTTCCTGAGGACTGGTGCCCAGAACTGGAAGACATACTTTGGGTGCGGCTGGACCAGAGTCTTGTAGAGTAAATAATTGAGTTACCTTTTGTCTCCGTTTGGTTATGATCAGTACTTTCATGATATTGCGTTACCTGTTTGCTCTGTTTGGCTATGTTCAGTACTCCCATATTAGTTATGTTTCTGGTTGGCTTAGTTTGGCTACAATTAGTACTCCCATGACACTTGTGTTTCTGTTTGGCTATATTCAGTGGTCCCATGGCAGCCCTGTTCTGTTTGGCTGTATTCAGTGGTCCCATGGCAGTCCTGTTCTGTTTGGCTGTATTCAGTGGTCCCATGGCAGTCCTGTTCTGTTTGGCTGTATTCAGTGGTCCCATGGCAGTCCTGTTCTGTTTGGCTGTATTCAGTGGTCCCATGGCAGCCCTGTTCTGTTTGGCTGTATTCAGTGGTCCCATGGCAGTCCTGTTCTGTTTGGCTATATTCAGTGGTCCCATGGCAGTCCTGTTCTGTTTGGCTGTATTCAGTGGTCCCATGGCAGTCCTGTTCTGTTTGGCTGTATTCAGTGGTCCCATGGCAGTCCTGTTCTGTTTGTCTATATTCAGTGGTCCCATGGCAGTCCTGTTCTGTTTGGCTATATGCAGTGGTCCCATGGCAGTCCTGTTCTGTTTGGCTGTATTCAGTGGTCCCATGGCAGTCCTGTTCTGTTTGTCTATATTCAGTGGTCCCATGGCAGTCCTGTTCTGTTTGGCTATATTCAGTGGTCCCATGGCAGCCCTGTTCTGTTTGGCTGTATTCAGTGGTCCCATGGCAGTCCTGTTCTGTTTGGCTATATTCAGTGGTCCCATGGCAGTCCTGTTCTGTTTGGCTGTATTCAGTGGTCCCATGGCAGTCCTGTTCTGTTTGGCTGTATTCAGTGGTCCCATGGCAGTCCTGTTCTGTTTGGCTGTATTCAGTGGTCCCATGGCAGTCCTGTTCTGTTTGTCTATATTCAGTGGTCCCATGGCAGTCCTGTTCTGTTTGGCTGTATTCAGTGGTCCCATGGCAGTCCTGTTCTGTTTGTCTATATTGAGTGGTCCCATGGCAGTCCTGTTCTGTTTGGCTATATTCAGTGCTCCCATGGCAGTCCTGTTCTGTTTGGCTATATTCAGTGCTCCCACACCTAGGTTGGCTCTGTAGAATTATATTCAGTACTCCCTTGGCACTCGTGCCGCCAGCTGCCTTCGCTCCACTCTCTTGGGCACAACATTAGAATTGCATTACTCTGATTACAGATTTGGGTGAGCTGCTAATAAAATTCTTGACTGCTGCCAACCTGGCTATGAAACCCTGGACGAGAGGCAACCCGACATATGGTCACTGTTTCCGGTCTCTGTTTCTAGATCACAGATAGCGGGGGATGAGGAAGCTTTCAAGGATATTTCTTAGTTCCAGCAGAGGTGGCGGCTGCTAGTTTTGGCAGTTCACATATTATGTTTGAGATTAACACAAGATCAAAGTTAAAGCTGCACAACAAACTTTTATAGAGCAACGTATAACATTAAGGTAAATCCTTAGATGTGGTGGTGGCATTAGTTTTCTTTTCTCATTTTTTCCCTTTCATTTTCACTTGCTGCAAATAGCACACTTCTCTTTATTCCATTGCTGCCTGGCCCTTGGGTGACTTTCTTGATCTCGGCAGAGTACTCTGAGCATGGGGCCCCCAGGATCCCAGCATTGGTCATTCAAGGAACACCTCTAGGCAGGGGCGTTGCTAGGGCTAGGGCTACAAAAGACCGGGGGCTAGCTAGAGCCCATAGCAGCGAAGTAAAGTCATACGCTTGGGCAGGCATATATAATATACATGTGTGTGTGTGTAATATATAATAAGTAACAAAAGTATCATCAGTGCTAAACTGATGATCATGTGAAGAAGCAAAGGAAATGACAGTTAAATGCCAGTGCAGCTGAACGATGACCATACCTGGAGGATATGGATGGCAACAAAACAAGGATGTCAGCGCTCAATGTGTTAAATTAAAAATAAAATAAAAATGTAATTAAATCCCTCAGTGGCAGTAAGGAAGAACATACACAAGTTTATTCAGAGTTGTTCATGAGAAGAATAAAATCCAAAAACCAATAAGGTGATGTTGATACAAGAAAGAATATTAATGAACTAAAAATAGCCTACGGGTTACACTGGTGGTCCCCCGGAGCAATGAGAAGCTCACAGTATTCATTGATGAAAACAGTGCAGCATGGGATGTAGGGTGACCACATTTCCAAACTACCATTCAGGGACACCCTCCCCTCCCAAAAATCAGCTTGTGTTGTAACGAATCACAGCACAGTGATTGGACACAAGAGGCGGGATTTATGATTTCTCCAATCAGAAGCAGGGGGCGGGGATTGTGCTCCTCCAGGCATTCCCGGCCAGGACAAGTACTGTCACTGAGTAAAGCGGCGATGTGGCGGCCTTTTTTGGGGGAATCAGATTGGCCCGGGGGGGTGGCTGTGTCAGTTTCATTCCGGGACACTGTATTGTCCTGGAATGATTGTGCCCGGGACAGACCTGCAAAATACGGGACTGTCCCGAGCAATCCAGGACACGTGGCCACCCTAAATGGGATTAGTAGTTTACAGAAGGGAAGATTAACATTGTTTGTGCTTTCAGTTCAGCTCACAGGAAGTGACATGGATATGGTATAGCGACCTTTGTACAGGAGTAGTCAGGGTAGCTGAAACATTTTGGTATAGCTGCTCACAGCCTCTAGAGGAGAAACTAAAAGAGCCACTGCACATTAAAGTGGGTTGGGACACTGGAAGCCATTTGAGAATAGGAGGGATCGGTGTAGTGATGGGGCATGGTTGCATGTATAGTCACTAAATTGGCTCAGTATGGGGCCCGGTTAGAAGTGTGTGCATTGGGGACACATACCCTGTGTTGTGGAAACAGACATTGTATATGTTCTTGGCACTGCTTGCAAAGTCTCCAAGGAACAACAGCAACCAAAAAAAGAAGTAATGTGTGCGGCTCATTTGTCATTCTGGGGGTGATTTACTAAAACTGGAGCACTCAGAATCTGGTGCAGCTGTGTATGATAGCCAATCAACGTCTAACTTCAGTTTGTTCAATTAAGCTTTGACAATACAACCTGAGAGCTGATTTCTATGCAGACCTATATAGTACCTTGAAGTACCAAAGAGAAAAAAACACACTAAAAATCCGCGCTCATGGCTCTCAGAAAATTCACTATATACCAAAAGTTAAAGTCCATTTATTTGTGGATGCAGTCCAAACAAAAATATAAAATAAATTGGAATTTAGTATATATTGTCCATGTATGATCATAAAGCATATATGCAATAGGTACAGTGTACAAACAGCAAACAGCTACCATGGAGCACAAAGGATTATGGTATGTCAGTGCCAATCAGTAGTGCCAATCAGTGCCACCTTTCAGTGCCCATCACAGCCGCCTGCCAGTGACCATCACAGCCACCTGTCAGTGCCACCTATCAGTGCCCATCAGTGCCGCCTATTAGTGCCTATCAGTGCTGCATATCAGTGCCTCCTATCAGTGCCCATCAATTCTACATATCAGTGCCTCTTCATCAGTGCCACCTTATTAGTGCCCATCAGTGCCGCCTCATCAGTGATGGTCAGTGAGGGGGAAAACTAAATTTTCTGACAGAAACTAAGAAAAAAAAATTTCCCCCAAAACATTTTTTTTTAGGAAAAAATAAAAACCCCAGTGGGGATCAAATACCACCAAAAGAAATCTCTATTTGTGGGAAGAAAATTATAAAACTTTTGTTTGGGTACAGTGTAGCACGACCGCGCAATTGTCATTCAAATTGTGACAGCGCTGAGAGCTGAAAATTGTCCTGGGCAGGAAGGGGTGAAAGTGACCGGTATTGAGGTGGTTAAACTTCCAGGGGGACGCTAAACAAAAAAAATAAATCATGTACTTTCTTCTAAGTCTGTTTAAATTCAGCATTTTTCTAATTGATAATTGAAGAATTTCAGGTAGGTCCCTTTAAATGACTGTACAGGAGGAATATTCAGATATCTTCAAGCCAGTTCTCACATCAGAAGAGTCAATTATATTTATTTCCGACATTCTTGGATTTGTTACGTTTGTTCATGTAGCGGCACGGGGCTTGTTTGTGGAAAAATCTGACGCGGCGACGTATATGTAACTTCATTTATATGCTAATCAAGGAGTTTAATATATTTGTGTGAATTAGAGTCCAATCCCTGGTACATATTAACCAGTTCCCCCCCTAATGGAGTGTCAGGAGCAATCAGGGCCCGGACCGGCGGGATGACAGCGCGGGGATATTACGCCCCGGCACGCCTGCGTTATGCGGATCCGTAGTGTGAATAAATTGGGAGGCAGATCTGTGAGGTGAATAGTAATTAAGGGAGAAGCCATGCCAAGGATTACAATGCCAAATTTCCCCTGAGACTCGGTGAGCATCTGATCAGCAATCTGCCAGGAGGAAGCGGGGAACAGAACGCCAGGCATCCTCTCCAGTTACAGAACTGAAAACAGTCTGTGTTGCGTGTAAAAACCAATCACATCATCCCTATCCTTCTCCCGTACAATCATTGGTGTGCTCAGCCTATTACCCCAGAGCACAAACACACACGCGTGTATATCGGCAGAGCCGTGGACGGTGGAAGTAGAGCAGAGATTGGTGTCAGTAGAGCTGTGGACAAAGTCAGTAGTTTTTTATTTCTATTATTTTCTTAATTATTTTTTACAATATTATTCTTTTGTATTTTTTATTTTTTTTATTTAGGAGCCTAATTTGGGGGGTTGGTGAAATATTAAGGGTCTAAAGAGAGAGAAAGGGACTGAGGACAGAGCTTCCCCAGACCCTTTCTCTGCCGCCTCAGCTGCACTGGACAGTGAATGAATGGGAAGTGCTGAGTGGCTTCCTGTTCAATCACAAACTGAAGTGCAGCAAACAGGACAAGAGCAGGAATAGGATAATTGCAAGCAGTATGTGGCATCAAGCAAAACACTAAAGTGAGAGGCAATTAGGAGGGAAGGAGAACTAAATACCCTCCCAGCAGCCAGCATCAGATGGAAACTGATTACTGGGATCTGATTAATGGGCTGCTGTGAGACACCTGTTGGTGGACACTGGGATTACAACCCTCCACCCAGGGAACCACAGTGCCACCAGCAGGTGATCCAAGTCCTGACACTGAAAGTCTGGAAAATATGAAAAGGCGCTTAACACTCCACCCGCTGGCCGAACAAGAAACTTTATATTTTTAATGTTCACATTTTTATATTTATTGGACTAAAGTATTTAAATTGTTTTTCATTCCCTAGTTTAAAGGGTCACTAAAGGAATTTTTTTTTTTAGCCAAATAGCTTCCTTTACCTTACTGCAGTCCTGGTTTCATGTCCTCATTGCTCGTTTTTGCTCTGATGTTGCTGTAAAACTGCTCTGTTCTGGACACTTCCTGGTTGTCTGGCTTCTTATGAAAAAAGTCATGGGAGACTTTAGTTTCGTTTTCCTAGCCATGACTCTCTATGGCACTGTCCAGCACAGAGGCATGAAATAACATGCAAAGACTAAACTAGTTTCAGTTTCGTTTTTGCATCTAGAGGCACATTATATGATTGATTTTTATCTATTTTTAATCGTTTTTAAAAGGAATCAGTTAACTATTATGTCTCTATACATTGTAAACAGTCATTTCAGCAAAAAAAAATGTTTTCCTTTAGTGATCCTTTAAGAAATAAAATAAAAAAATATGTATAAGGCTAATCCATTTAAATGTGCAATGTTATTATAGTTTGATGTAATGTGCTGTCCATGGTCCTGAAACACTGGCAGACGTGTGATACATAAGAGCAGCTATCCTTTCTACATGCTGGTAGTTGGATTTATTAACATGCTGCTTTCTCTTTTTTTTTTTTGCAGGATAGCTTTCTGTTCAGTGTCTCCATATTAAGTGGGATCCTCTGCTCCCTATTGGCTGCTGTAAAATTCATGTTGGGAAGAGTCCTGACGAGTCGAGCACTGATCACTGATGGTAAGTCCTAACTCCCTAAATGGGGACTTGTAAAGAAAATGTTCGGGGGGATTAAGTGGAAGATATTTCCTTAAGAATAATGAAAAGGTCGATTTTTCTGGCATTTTTTTTTTTACAAATGTCAATACAACCCAAAATAAATATTTTAATTATTTTGTTAAAACTCTCCAACAGTAGCTTTCAGGAAAGGGAAAAGAAAGTAAAGTTTAGTGAATGTTATATCATTTTATATATTCTTGTATTTATTTTTTGCAGTTTTTACCTTTTAAATGCATGTCTTGGCATTGCCCTATTTACCTCCAACACCTCCTTACTTTTAGGTAGATTCAGGTACGATGGAGCAAAGTTACGGCGGCGTAGCTTAGCGTGTTTAAGCAACGCCGCCGTAAGTTAGCTAGGCAAGTACATGATTCACAATGTACTTGCCTGCTAAGTTACGGCGGCGTAGCCTAAAGCGGGCGGGCGTAAGGGCGCCGAATTCAAATGTGTGTTAGGGGGGCGTGTTGTATGCTAAGGCTTGACCTTTTTTTATAACTGCGCATGCGCCGGGCGCCTACATTTCCCAGTGTGCTAAGTACGCCGCACGGGCCTATTGATTTTGACGTGTACGTAAACTACGTAAATCCCAATTCACAGACGACTTACGCAAACAACGTAAAAATTTCGAATTTCGACGCGGGAACGGTGGCCATACTTGACATTACTATTCCACTAGAGCCTAGCTCTAACTTTACGCAGCCTATCTCTTACGTAAACGGCGTAAAAAGTACTGCGTCGCCCGGGCGTACGTTCGTGAATCGGCGTATCTCCTCATTTACTTATTCTACGCCGACCGCAATGGAAGCGCCACCTAGCGGCCATCCAAAATGTTGCAATCTAAGATAGGACGGCGCAAGCTGTCCTATCTTAGATATGTTTAAGCGTATCTCTGTTTGAGCATACGCTTAAACATAGGTCGGCGTAGATTCTGAGTTAGGTCGGCTTATCTACTGATAAGCCGGCCTAACTCTTTCTGAATCTACCTATTTGTCTCTTTCTTAACCACTGTCAGGATATAAGCCACACAGGGAGTGCATTGTTTTTCAATGAATGAGTTGACTCATAAAGTTCCAGTGTGGAGAACCAGTATGTGTTAATATGGCATATATACAGTACTGTGCAAAAGTTTTAGGCAGCTGTGAAAAATTTTCAGCCCCGGAAGATTTTACCCCTTTCCTGACCAGAGCACTTTTTACAATTTGGCACTGCGTCGCTTTAACTGACAATTGCGCGGTCGTGCGACGCTGTACCCAAACAAAATTGCGTCTTTTTTCCCCCCACAAATAGAGCTTTCTTTTGGTGGTATTTGATCATATCTGCGGTATTTATTTTTTGCACTATAAATAAAAAAAAAGCGAAGATTTTGAAAAAAAAAACAATGGGCCAGATTCTCTAAGAATCTGCGTTGGCGTAGTGTAAGCCATTTACACTACGCCACCGCAACTTACAGGAGCAAGTGCCGTATTCCCCAAACACTTGCTCCATAATTTGCGGCGGCGCAGTGTAAATGGCCCGGCGTATGGCCGCGTAATTCGAAGGGGGCGGCTTGCATTCAAATTAAGCTCGCCCCCGCGCCGATGGAACTGCGCTTGCGCCGGGCTGAAAATAGCCCAGTGCGCATGCTCCAGCTCACGACGGAAAATGTCAATGACACCGACGTGTGCGTCATTGACGTAAAGTCGTATTCAAGAACGACTTAGGAAAACTACGTAACCGACGGAAAAAGACGAAACTGACCCGACGCCATACTTAACATGGCATACGGCGGACTGGCGTAAGGTTACCCCTCTTATAGCAGGGGTAACCTTACGCTTACGGAAACGACGTAAGCGACGAGTACGCGGCGCAAATTCGTTTGGGAATCGGCGTATCAGGCTCATTTGCATAGTCAAATGAGACTTGAACGTAAACGCCACCTAGCGGCCAGCGTTGCATTACATCTAAGATCCGACGGTGTAAGTGACTTACACCTGTCAAATCTTGGCCGTATCAATGCGAAAATGATTCTAGGAATCACTCGCATAGATACCCGGGCTCAGAAACAGAGATACAACGGTGTTTCCTGAGATACACTGTCGTAACTCTTCTGAGAATCTGGCCCAATATTTTTTACTTTTTGCTAGTATTTATCCACCAAATAAAAAAAAAAAATTTCTTCATCAGTTTAGGCCAATATATATTTTTCTACATGTTTTTGGTAAAATGAGCGTATATTGATTGGTTTGCGCAACAGTTCTAGCATCTGCAAACTATGGGAAAGATTTATTCATTTTTTACAGCATTTTTTTTTACTAGTAATGGCGGTGATCTGTGATTTTTAGCGGTACTGCGACATTGAGACAGGCAGATCGGAAACTTTTGACACTTTTAAAAAAGCACTGATTACTATGTAAATGTTACTGGCAGGGAAGGGGTTAACACTAGGGGGCGGTCAAGGGGTTAATTGTGTGTTCCCTCAGTGTGTTCTAACTGTATGGGGATAGGATTGACTAGGAGAGGAAACATATAGTTTTTCCTACTTAGTAGGAACAAATGATATGGCTCCTCTCCTCTGACAGCACAGGGATTTGTGTGTTTACACACACAAATCCCCATGCCGGCGCTCGTGCACGCAAACACATCGATCACGTGCGCCTTCAGCGGCACACATGCGCCCTCTGGATGGCGAAAAAGAGAAAGACGCCCAGGAGAGCCATTGTGCCGCAGTATATCTCCGTGACATGGTCGGAAACCGCTTAAGAATGTTTCCAGAAATACAAGTGTTAATATTTTATTTGTGATCATTTAACAAAATGGAAAGTAAATGAACAGAAGAGAAATCTAAATCAATATTTGGTGTGACCGCCCTTTGCCTTCAAACCAGCATCAATTCTTCTAGGTACAGTACATTTGCTCACAAGATCTCAGCAGGTAGGTTATTCCAAACATCTTGGAGAACTAAGCACAGATCCCCTGGGGATGTTGGCTGCCTAAAATCCTTCTGCCTCTGTATGTAATCCCAGACAGACTCCAAGATGTTGAGATCAGGGCTCTGTGGAGGCCAACCCCATCCTTTCCAGGACTCCTTGTTCCTGGTGTTTTCCTGCATAGTTGAGTCACTTATCCTTATTTCCATGTCGGGTGTATGGCTTTTTGGTCCCAATTCTTCCATGAAGACCACTTCTGGCTGATGGGACTGCTGGACTTCTTATGATGTTGATAGGAAGTAAACATGATGGGCCAGATCCACAGAGCGAGTACGCCGGCTTACTTATAAATTTCCCGCGTTGTATCTTTAGTTTGAATCCTCAAACCAAGATACGACGGCATCTGGGTTCGATCCGACAGGCGTACAGCTTCGTACGCCTTCGGATCGTAGGTGCAATACTTCGGCGTCCGCTGGGTGGAGTTTGCGTCGTTTTCCGCGTCGGGTATGCAAATTAGCTTTTTTTACCGACGATCCACGAACGTACGCGCGGCCGTCTTATTCTCTTACGTCGTCTCTAGTCGGCTTTTTCCAGCGTATAGCTAAAGCTGGTATTTTGCGGCGTATAGTTAGACTTGCCATGTAAAGTATGGCCGTCGTTCCCGCGTTTTTTTTTTGCGTAAGTCGTCCGTGAATAGGGATGGGCGTAATTCACGTCTAAGTTAAAAAAATTACGTCGTTGCGACGCAATGCACGGCGGAAAATTTAGGGACGGCGCATGCGCAGTTCATTCGGCGCGGGGACGCGCTTCATTTAAATGAAACACGCCCCCTACTCGCCGATTTGAATTAGGGGCCGAGAGATACACTACGCCTCCGTAACTTACGCCGCAAATTCTTTGTGGATTCAAAGAATTAAAACGTAAGTTACAGCGGCATAGCGTATCTCACATACGCTGCGCCCATCCAAATGTATGTGGATCTGGCCCGATGTCTTTCATCTGCTGCATTATGTTTCCTTGGCTGATCACTGTGTCTACGGTCCTCAACGTTGTCCATTTCTTTGTGCTTCTTCAAAAGAGCCTGAACAGCAAATCCCGAAAACCCCTCTTCTTTAAAATCTTTGCCTGGGAGAGACCTGGCTGATGCAATATAACTACCTTGTGTCTTGTTGATGTGCTCAGTCTTGCTATGGTGTATGACCTGTGACATGTTGTCTTCCACAACCTCACCATAGTAGCAGAGTTTGACTGTTCCTCACCCAGTTTTAAGCTTCTAACACGGCTATTTTGTTTTAGTTAATAATGGTGTTTCAACCTACATATGAAATTGATGATCATTAGCACCTGCTCTGTATAATTGGTTAATCATACACCTGACTCTAATCCTACAAAATCCCTGACTTTGTGCAAGTGTGCAAATTGATGTTGGTTTGAAGCCAAAAGGTAGTCGCATCAAATGATTAGGCATGTGCAATTCGTTTAGTTCCGAATTAGTTTTTTAACAAATTTGTTAATTCCGAAATTTAAGAATTTTCATTTTTTGCGTATTTTCGGAATTTCCGAATTTCTGAATTTCCGAATTCCGAATTTCCAAATTCCAGAATTCCGAATTTTCGAATTTTTCTAATTTTCCGAATTCCGTTTTTTTTTTTTTACGAATTTCCGAAAAAAGCTGAAAAAACAAATGTAACCAAAATGAAAATGAACAAATTTTTCAGCAGTGCACATGTCAACAAAGATTTTTATTCTGTTCGCACGTGGGTTAGATCCGACAGGCGTACGTCTTCGGATCTTAGATGCAATACTTTGGCGTCCGCTGGGTGGAGTTTGCTTCGTTTTCCGCGTCGGGTATGCAAATTAGCTATTTCCGACGATCCACGAACGTACGCAGGGCCGTCGCATTCTCTTACGTCGTCTCTAGGCGGCTTTTTCCGGCGTATAGTTAAAGCTGGTATTTTGCGGCTATAGTTAGACTTGCCATGTTAAGTATGGCCGTCGTTCCCGCGTTTCATTTGAATTTTTTTTTAGTTTTTGCGTAAGACGTCCTTGAATCGGAATGTACGTAAGTCACGTCTATGTTAAAAAAAATGACGTCCTTGCGACGTCATTTTGCACAATGCACGGCGGGAAATTTCGGGACGGCGCATGCGCAGTTCATTCGGCATGGGGACGCGCTTCATTTAAATGAAACACGCCCCCTAATCGCCGATTTGAATTCCGCCGCCAGAGATAGACTACGCCACCATAACTTACGGCGCACAATCTTCCTGGATTCGAACTAAAGCCAGGTAAGGTACGGCGGCGTAGCGTATCTCTGATACGCTGCGCGGGTGCAGATCTCTGTGGATCTGCCCCTGTATATATAGGACATGGTCTTTGGGGTGAGATGCACGTCGGTAATTGATGTCAGTGCAAAGCAATCAGACCTTCCCAAATAATATTTTAAAGTATTAACACTTATGAATAAGATAACTTACACCAAGTTCATCGCTTTTACATTTCTGTTGATTTCAGTGATTTAGCATGTTGTGGTGGTAAAGAAGGGGTTACCACTGCTGGTGTAGCATCTTCCAGAATTTGGCTGCGGTCCGGACCCCTCTGGTCAGATTTAATTACAGAGAGGCCTGGAATGCGCTGTTCTCTCCGGACCAGCAGATGCTCCAACATACTAATATAATTTGTGCTGAGCTGTACTTACCAACCGGTACTTAGATAATAGATGGGGATTAGCTGCAGACCACAGAGGAATATCTGCAGACATTATACTGAGTGTACAGAAACTATTTTCAGCCCTGGTGAGAGCAGTCCGAGGACCGCGGAGAGGGAGGTCTCATCCACAACACAATAGAACGCGGTATAAGGATATAAAATGAAAATCGAACCTAAATACTTGGATACACCAGAGTTTTATACAATGCACACAAACCAGGCACACACAGTGTACATAACATACACAACATACATAGCACAAAGTGTACACCATACACAGTGTACAGAGCACACAGCATACACAGTATGAAGAACTAAGAGTGCACAGAGCACACAGCATACGCAGTATGAAGAACACAGAGCGTACAGAGATAGTACACAGCACAGAGCATACACATTGTACAAAGTAAACAGCATACACAGTATGAAGAACACAGAGTGTACAGAGATAGTACACAGCACAGAGCATACACAGTGTACAGAACACACAGCATACGCAGTATGAAGAACTAAGAGTGCACAGAGATAGTACACAGCACAGAGCATACACAGTGTACAGAACACACAGCATACGCAGTATGAAGAACTAAGAGTGCACAGAGCACACAGCATACGCGGTATGAAGAACACCGAGTGTACAGAGATAGTACACAGCACAGAGCATACACAGTGTACAGAACACACAGCATACGCAGTATGAAGAACTAAGAGTGCACAGAGCACACAGCATACGCGGTATGAAGAACACAGAGTGTACAGAGATAGTACACAGCAGCACAGAGAATACACAGTGTACAGAGCATAAACAGTATGAAGCACACAGAGTGCACAGAGCACACAGCATACGCGGTATGAAGAACACAGAGGGGCAGATCCACAAAGATCTGCATCGGCGCAGCGTATCTAAGATACGCTACGCCGCCGTAACTTACTTGGCATAAGTTTGAATCCTCAACGAATTTGCGCCGTAAGTTACGGCGGCGTAGTGTATCTCTCACGGCGTGAGGGCGCGGAATTCAAATGCGGCGGGTAGGGGGTGTGTTTCATTTAAATGAAGCGCGTCCCCACGCCGAACGAACTGCGCATGCGCCGTCCCTAAAATTTCCCGCCGTGCATTGCGCTAAATGACGTCGCAAGTACGTCATTGGTTTTGACGTGAACGTAAATGGCGTCCAGCCCCATTCACGGACGACTTACGCAAACGACGTAAAATTTTCAAAATTAGAAGCGGGAACGACGGCCATACTTAACATTGAGTACGTCACCATATAGCAGCTTTAACTATACGCTGGAAAAAGCCGAACGTAAACAACGTAAAAAAATGCGACGGCCGCGCGTACGTTCGTGGATCGTCGGAAATAGCTCATCTGCATACTCGACGCGGATTACGACGGGAACGCCACCCAGCGGACGTCGAAAAATTGCATCTAAGATCCGACGGCGTACGAAGACGTACGCCTGTCGGATCTAACCCAGGTGCCGTTGTATCTTGTTTTGAGGATTCAAAACAAAGATACGACGCGGGAATTTTGAAATTACGCCGGCGTATCACTAGATACGCCGGCGTAATTTCTTTGTGGATCTGCCCCAGAGTGTACAGAGATAGTACACAGCACAGAGCATACACAGTGTACAGAACACACAGCATACACAGTATGAAGCACACAGAGTACAGAACATATGCAGTATGAAGAACACAGAGGCCCAGATTCAGTAAGCAATTGCGCCTGCGTAACCATAGTTACGCAGCGCAATTGCTGACTTGCGCCGGCGTAACGAGTTCTCCTGATTCAGAGAACTCGTTACGCCGACTGCAGCCTAAAATCTGCGTGGCATAAGGCTCTTATGCCACGCAGATTTTAGGCTGCATTCTTGCGATGGCCGCTAGGGGGTGCTCCCATTGTGGTCAGCGTATAGTATGCAAATTGCATACTTACGCCGATTCACAATGTTGCGCGGGCCCTGCGTACGCAAGTTACGGAGTTTCCGTACGGCGTCTTTAGCGTAAGGCTGCCCCTTCTAATAGTAGGGGCAGCCAATGCTAAAGTATATCCTCCGTTCCCGCGTCGTGAAATTTGAATTTCACGCCGTTTGCATAAGTGATACGTGAATGGCGCTGGACGCCATTCACGTTCACTTTGAAGCAAATGACGTCCTTGCGACGTCATTTGCCGCAATGCACGTCGGGAAAGTTTCCCGACGGCGCATGCGCTTTACGATCGGCGCGGGAACGCGCCTAATTTAAATGATTCCCGCCCCCGGCGGGATCATTTACATTGCGCGCGCTTACGCCGGGCAATTTTGCCGGCGCGGCCTCGCAATTTACGGAGCTACTGCTCCGTGAATCCAGGGCAGCGCAAAATATTTGCGGGGGCGCAGGGCAAAATCGTTGCCCTGCACCTCCGCAAATAGAGCGCAGATCTCTTTGAATCCGGGCCAGAGTGTACAGAGCACACAGCATACACAGTATGAAGAACACGGAGTGTACAGAGATAGTACACAGCACAGAGCATACACAGTGTACAGAGTAAACAGCATACACAGTATGAAGAACACAGAGTGTACAGAGCACAGAACATATGCAGAGTGTACATAGCACAGAGCATACACAGTATGAAGAACACAGAATGTACAGAGCACACAGAGTGTATATAGCTAGTACACATCATACACAGCACAGAGCATACACAGTATACTAGTGTCCCCATTGGAAGATATTTCCTCACCTCTTGTTTCGGTGAAAACTGTTGGAATTCCTATTACTTTCTATACCACCACCAGGACATATATGAGGGTTAATCTCATACAGATAGTATTAAGAAGAAAAAACAGACAGAGACTCTAACCCTTCCACATTCTATAAAAAAAAAAAAAAAAAACATTTTGACATAACATAAACTTTGAGGGACATGTGTCCACCAAAATTTCATTCAAGATTCATACGTTTTTCTAATCAGATTCAATTGCATTTATTAATTAATTATTTATTTATTAATTATTGGGAAGGGGAACTGATGTGTAGCACCCCCTATGTACAGTAGGTAAGTTTAGTCTGGGCTCCTGCTGTAGCCAGAGGAGCCGGGGGTAATTTGTTGAGTCAGTTTATGCAGAGCTCCAATAGCTGATTGTTGCCTCCCCCTGGCTTCTAGAAGCTTCTGGAGAATTCTAGAACCTAGAAGGCAGAGGGGCAGAGATGAGGCCTGAATATTTATGGAGTCTCCTCCAATCCACCCGGAAGGTGGAAATATAACCCATACGTTTTCTGGAGCCTGGCCATGTGGGAGCAGATAATCCAGGGTCCAGTGGCCTGGGAGGGGACCCCTGTGCTGGGGGGGATCTGCCTCCAGGCAGAAGGGATAAGAAGAAAGGAGCCAGAGAGGAACAGAGAGAACAGCAGTCCAGGAAGTCTCACACCACTTTAGCCCTTAGCTAGGCTTAGTTGAGTCCCCCCGGGAGCCATTAGGACCCGTCCAGCAGAAGGCCTGTTCAAAAGTCACCACTGGAGCTACAGGACCTTTACAAGGGACTGGGGGCCAGATTCAAATAAAAAGTACGCCGGAGTATCTGCTGATACTCCGGCGTACTTTCAAATTTGCCGCGTCGTATCTTTATTTGTAATTCACAAACAAAGATACGACGGCTTTTGTCTAAGATCCGACAGGTGTACGGCTTCGTACGCCTTCGGATCTTTGGATGCAATACTTCGGCGACCGCTGGGTGGAGTTCGCGTAGTTTTCCGCGTCGGGTATGCAAATTAGCTGTTTACGGCGAACCACGAAGGTACGCGCGTTCGTTGCATTCTCTTACGTCGTCGCTAGTCGGTTTTTCCCGACGCAAACTTAAGCCTGCTATTTCATAGCTTAGATTTAGACCAGCCATGTTAAAGTATGGCTGTCGTTCCCGCATCGAATTTCAAATTTTTTTTTTTGCGTAAGACGTCCGGAAATACGAAAGGACGTAACGCACGTCGCCGTTCAAAAAACACGTCGGGGCGCCGTAATTTCGCACAAAGCACGGTGGGAAATTTCCTAACGGAGGATGCGCAGAACGTTCGGCGCGGGAACGCGCCTAATTTAAATGGTACACGCCCCATTTGAATTAGGCGGGCTTGCGCCGAACGGCTTTACGCTACGCCGCCGCAAGTTTACACGCAAGTGCTTTGTGAATCAAGCACTTACGACGAAAACTTGCGGCGGAGTAACATAAAGGGGATACGTTACGCCGCCGTAATTGTTCGTGAATCTGGCCCTGGGTGTGTATCTTCAATCCTACACCCCAGAGCCTATAGTGGAGCAGCAGCCAGGTGCAATACCCAGCTCAAGCATTACACTTTAGATCTGGGCATCTCAAACCCCCTTTCCCCATCCAAAGATAATTCCCCTAATAAACTGAAAAACAAAACAAAGCCCATGGACTGGTTTCTGTCTACTGAAAATACCTGTTGCCTGGCTGTGTATACACAGGGGGGCCCAAAAATACAGCGGCCATTACGGGGGAAGGACTAGAGATGTAAGGGATAACATGGTGGCCAATGTACCATTCATATTGGTGGTCAGAGCTGAAAAGCTTTGTCCTGAATAAGACTGGCGCCGGGCTCCCGGCACTGACAAATTCTTCCTTCTCTCCTGGCAGATCCCCCCTCTTTTTATTGCGACGATAACTCATTCTTTAGGAATCACCCCCGGCTATAATTTGAGAAATTTAATTAACTGGGATTAAATATTGATTTGTAATAAGGAACGCGGACACATCGCTGAATATTGATATTCCTTCCATATTTTATTGCTCGCTGTGTCCACATCCTTGTATGAAAACATCGGATCTCCATCGCTGACTAGACATGTGCAGAGCGAAAACAAATTTAGTTTTGTTTCAATTCATTTCGTTAAATTCTGTTAATTCATTTTTTGGAATTCGTTTTGTTTATTTGAATTAGAAAATTTGAATTCGCGATTGACCAATAACTGAGCAGGGACGTGGAGCTTTGTAGGCGCTATAACTTTTGCGCAAACCAGTCACTATACGCTTATTGCAATTTTTTTTTTTTTACCAAATATACAGTACGTCGGCGTAAGTGCTTTGTGAATCCGGGCCATAATGTGAATGTATATGTGTATGTATGTTACTTCTTTTTGTATGGGAATTTTTTTTTTTAATTAATAAAGAGATTTAAAAAAAAAATATATATATATATATTATATTTTACCTTTTATTTTATTTTTGTTACACTGTTCTTTTAAAAATAAAATTGTGTCACTTTTATTCCTATTACAAGGAATGTAAACATCCCTTGTAATAGAAGAAAAGCATGACAGTTCCTCTTAAATATGAGATCTGGGGGTCAAAAAGACCTCACATCTCATATTTACACTAAAATGCAATAAAAAAAATAATAATAATTTTGTCATTTGAAAAAAAAAATAAAAAAATGGCCCTTTAAGAGTTATGGGCGGAAGTGATGTTTTGACCTTTATAATAAAAGTCAGGCACAGTTAGCGTTGTATGAAATCATATCATATTTAATGCTGGCATCTTTATAGGATTCAACTCGCTGGTTGGCGGCATCATGGGGTTCTCTATTTTGATCAGCGCCGAGGTTTACAAGCACCACCCCTCCGTCTGGTATCTGGATGGGACTGTCGGGATTCTGATCGGACTGATCATCATGAGCTATGGAGTCAAGTGAGTGCGAATCTAAACCAAAGTCCTTAAATGACGGGGCTGCAGCCCCTCAAAGAGACGGGACATTTGTGTGAATTACACCATGAATGGCGTTATTGGGCCCCATGGGCATCGGGTGATTAGCCCCCGGGGCATGAGGCTCTGGTGTTTAGGTGCAGCTGGACAGTACACCAAGCAGAACTAATGTTTAGTGCAGTATGTGCCCAGCAATGAATGCTTGGAATTAGGGTGACCACGTGTCCCGGATTGCCCGGGACAGTCCCGCATTTTGCAGGTCTGTCCCGGGCACATTCACTCCAGGACAATACAATGTCCCGGAATGAAACTGACACAGCCACCCCCCCTGGGCTAATCTGATGCCCTCAAAAAAGGCCGCCACATCACCGTTTTACTCACTGACGGTACTTGTCCTGGCCGGGAATGACTGGAGAAACACAATCCCGCCCCCTGCTTGTGATTGGAGAAATCATAAATCCCGCCTCTTGTGTCCAATCACTGTGCTGTGATTCGTTACAGCACAAGCTGTAATGGGAAGGGAGGGTCCCTGAATGGTAGTTTGGAAATGTGGTCACCCTAGTTGCAATGCAGACTTCTTATAGGGTCATCCTTCCCTGGGCACATACTGCCCCAAACCTTAGTACTGCTGGGTGAGCCATCCAGCCTGGACCAGCCATAGAGCTTGACAGGCTGCCAGCAGCAGTGCCGTAAGGTGCACCAATGCCCTCCACCCACACCTAAACACCAAAGCCTTATGCACCTAGGCTAAATACTCAGCATGCATGGGGCCTCTGGGTGTGGCTTAGACTGACCAATGACAAAGACCTAAAGAAACCCGTAAAGCCTTGTTAGAATTTGAAACATGATCCTCTGTCTGCCTCTCTGATCCAGTTTCACTTTGTTACTGAAAGACTAAAGTATAACTAAATCATTGGTATATGTGTGAGGGATAGTGTCCCATCATTGATATAAGTGGGAGGTATATAACCCTATCATTGGTATAGGTGAGAGTAATGATTCCCCCATCATTGATGTAAGTGGGAGGAATAGTGTCCCATTATTGGTATCAATGGGAAGAATAGTGCCCCATCTTTGGTGTCAGTGCAGGGCCGCCATCAGGAATTTACACAGCCTTAGGCATGGGTGCTGCCGTCGGAAATAAATTGAGAAGTGGGTGGGAGAGTGTCGCAAGTTGAGAAGCGGGGGGGGGGGGGGGTGACGCAAGTTGAGAAGCGAAGCGGGGGGAGTATCGCAAGTTGCCGCGAAATTCGAGAAGCGGGGGGCTGCCGCCGCGAATTAAGGTCGGGGGGTCTTTGGGTGCTGAAGAAAAGAAAAAAAGGGGGGATGCAATCCGGGGCCCTGGGGACCACCGGGCCCCTTAGAGGTCGGTGGGGGGCTTTGGGTGCTGCCGGAATTTTTTTTTTAAAACAAAATAAATAAATAATATATATATTTTCTTTAAAAAAAAAAAAAAAAGGGGGCTGCCATCCGGGGCCCTGGGAACCACCGGGCCCCTTAGAGGTGGGGGGGCTCTGGGTGCTGACAACATTTTTTTTTTTTTTAAAGAAAATAAATACATTTTTTTTTTTTTTTTTAAAAAGAGGGGGATGCCAATCCGGTGCCCTGGGGACCACCGGGCACCTTAGATGTTAGGGGGGCTTTGGGTGCTGACAAAAAATAAATAAAAAAAAGGGGAATGCCATCTGGGGCCCTGGGGACCACCGGGCCCCTTAGAGGTGGGGGGGGGCTTTGGGTGCTGCCGGAGAAAAAAAAGGGGGGAATGCCATCCGGGCCTCTTACAGATGTACTGCCTGTACCCCCTTAAGGCGGCCCTGTGTCAGTGGGAGGAATAGTGCCCCATCATTGGTATAAATGGGAGAAATGGTGCCCCATCATTGATTTAAGTGGGAGGAATAGTGCTCCATAATTGGTATCACTGAGAGGAATAGTGCCCCATCTTTGGTATAAGTGGGAGATATGGTGCCCCACCATTGATATAAGTTGGAGGAATAGTGCCCCACCATTGATATAAGTTGGAGGAATAGTGCCCCACCATTGATATAAGTTGGAGGAATAGTGCCCCACCATTGATATAAGTTGGAGGAATAGTGTCCCATCATTGATATAAATTTGATGAATAGTGCTCCATCATTGATATAAATTTGATGAATAGTGCTCCATCATTGATAGAAGTGGGATGAATAGTGCCCCATCAGTGGTTTCAAAGGGAGAAAAAGTACCCCATTATTGGTGTAAATGGAAAAAAAAGTACCATATTGTTGGTGTCATTAGCGGGAATATTGCCCCAATGTTGGTGTCAGTAAGAGGAGTAGTGCCCCAATGTTTGTGTCAGTAAGAGGAGTAGTGCCCCAATGTTTGTGTCAGTAAGAGGAGTAGGGCCCCGATGTTGGTGTCAGTAAGAGGAGTAGTGCCCCAATGTTGGTGTCAGTTAAGAGGAGTAGTGCCCCATTGTTGGAGCCAGTAAGAGGAGTAGTGCCCCATTGTTGGAGTCAGTAAAAGGAGTAGTGCCCAAAGGGCCAAATAAAGGCAAGCAAAGGGCCACATCCGGCCCCCAGGCTGCATTTTGGAGACCCATACTGGCAGGGGAAACACTAATGTATAATACATGAGTACTGAGTGTCCTCTCCTTGTCCCTGCAGGCTGTTGGTGGACATGGTCCCTCGAGTCAGACAGACGCGTCACTACGAGATGTTCGAATGAAGCCGCACGCCGACTCTCCATTGCCAAAGGTGGCCACAAGTCACACACAGTGTTTTCCTTTCCCTACAAGTATTTCTGGCTACTATTACAGAACAACAAACTAAACATGACCGAGATGATCAAACTGACATTTGTGGGGCCGGCCTGTGGAGGGTGCGCCCCTCCCCCTCTGCCCCCCCCCTCCCCGCCCCCCAGTATGAAAGAGTTTTATTTTGGATCGTTCCAGCACAAACCCCAGCGTGAAAAGACTGGCGGAAGCAGCAGACTGTGTCCTGACCTTTGCTTCATGTACAGAATAAGCGAACATCGAAAACATCTCCGACCGCGGATACGTCACGCCCGAGTCACGCTCTGTAAGAGAACATTATAAACAGCCAATGCAGACGCAAAGAGTATTTTTCTATATATATATCTCTATACATATATATATGTGCGCACAATAATCTGATGGACCCATTCCGGCACTTGTGTGCATTCCCTTTATGCCAACACAGACTTCAGTAGCACAAGGTACAAAGTTGTACCATTTTATCACATACAAAGAGCACATTTATTAAAGGAGATCTCCGGTCAGAAAGAGGCCATAATGTCCACTCCCACCCGTGAAATACTTTTATTGGGAAGCCAATCCTTACTTTTGTCAGTCCCATCTTTGCTCATATTGGCTCAATAGGTCCTTGACCTTTAACCTTTCACTGTTCTTTTAATAGCAGAGTCATTTAAACCTATCCCTTCAAAAGGAACCCTAAAGCTATTCGTCCTGCAAATGTTACTAGGCTGCTGACTTTAATTTTTGGGGTGGGGGGGGCAGTTCCCCGCTTTTATTCCTAACCCTAGCAATAAACTCCTAGGGTGCCTTACTTACCTTGCCAGGTGTGGAATGGTAATGGCACTTTTCCAGCTCTTATAATGGTTGTTAAGCCACTCTAACCTGTATACACCATCAGCACTGCCTCCTATTGCAGTGCCCCCCTCTGTGTGTGATTTATAAAAATAAATGCTGCAAATACCTCATTTCACTGCTGAGATTGCGATCACATGACTGACTGGCCAGCTTTCTCTTTTTCTCTTCTGAGAGATGCAGTGGGCGGGGGCTGAGATTCCTCTGCTGATGTCAGTCTGGAGGGGAAGAGGGGAGGAGAGAGCTGGTGATCGCAATCTCGGCTCTTAAATGAGGTATTTACAGCATTTATATTTATAAATCATTCACAGAGGGGGACAATACAATAGGAGGCAGTGCTGATGGTGTATACAGGTAAGTGTTATGAGAGCAGCAGGAAGGGGGAGGGGCGGCTCACACACACAGACAGAGAGGGGAGGGGGAGGAGGACACAGGAGCAGAGAGGAGAGCAGATAGCGGGCTGCGGATGACGGAGGCAAGTAAACTGACCACGGTGTCTGGTCTCAGCAGCCATGATACACCGTGGTCAGTTTACAGAGGGGTGGGGAGAAACTGGCAGGATCAGACAGGTTTTTTAGGTGTTACTGGGTGCCAAATAACACAGAACAAGGACTGTGTCATATAACATGTTTTAAAGGAGCAGGATCCCCCTTTTTTTTTGGGGGGGGGGGGTTAACAAACTCATTAATGCTGAAGCACTGCTGATCCTTTAATGTTGCTTAAACACCCCGCCAGCGTCACCCATTTAGTTTTGGGGTCTAAAAGCTTGAAATCTTCGTGTCATCCAAACAACCCCCTTCTTTTTCCCGAGTCCAGAAATACAAGACTGTCAGAAAGATTTAATTCTGCTCTTAGACTACGAGCCTGATACAAAATTTCAGCTGTGTAGGGTATGATGGGAATTAAATAAGGATTCAAGATAATTACACTTTAGCACAAAGAAAACTTTTTTTATCTATTAAAATACATTTCTATCTTATTTATGTATCTCATCTAACTACCTGTCTATCTCTCTGACATCACATTTTCTTGTAGTGGAATATTTGGACCTTTAGGATCTGTATGGCCCATAGAGAAACTCTGATCTGTAGATAAAAATTTTCAGCATGAGTAATTTCATGTATAGGACTGCCATCTTGTGGCCAGCTAACAAACTGCCGTATTAATTTATTTTTTCCAAGTTTTATTTTTGCTAGTTTTTTATTTATGGTAGTAACAAAGCAAATAATAAACATTAGAGAAATAGCGAAGAAGCGAGGAGGGAACAAAGCTCTGGACTTTTAAGGTGTCAAATCAAATAATTACAAAATGGATAACATTTTATATTTTTATTACAACACTAAAACATGATAAAAAATGTCTTCCTTGTTCGTATGATTTGTTCTATTACATATGTACATATGTAATAACCTGTCTAAAACAACATGAAATGTATTCCTGTTTTTTTATTACTTATAGCATTTAACCACTTAAGCCCCGGACCAATATGCTGCTAAATGCAAAAAGGTGTTTTTACAATTTGGCACTGCGTCGCTTTAACAGACAATTGCGCGGTCGTGCGACGTGGCTCTCAAACAAAATTGACGTCCTTTTTTTCCCACAAATAGAGCTTTCTTTTGGTGGTATTTGATCACCTCTGCGGTTTTTATTTTTTGCGCTATAAACAAAAATAGAGCGACAATTTTGAAAAAAAAAATCTATATTTTTTACTTTTTGCTATAATAAATATCCCCCAAAAACATATATAATTTTTTTCCCTCAGTTTAGGCCGATACGTATTCTTCTACCTATTTTTGGTAAAAAAAAATCGCAATAAGCGTTTTTCGATTGGTTTGCGCAAAATTTATAGTGTTTACAAAATAGGGGATAGTTTTATAATTTTTTTTTTTACTACTAATGGCGGCGATCAGCGATTTTTTTCGTGACTGCGACATTATGGCGGACACTTCAGACAATTTTGACACATTTTTGGGACCATTGTCATTTTCACAGCAAAAAATGCATTTAAATTGCATTGTTTATTGTGAAAATGACAGTTGCAGTTTGGGAGTTAACCACAGGGGGCGCTGAAGGAGTTAGGGTTCACCTAGTGTGTGTTTACAACTGTAGGGGGGTGTGGCTGTAGGTCTGACGTCATCGATCGAGTCTCCCTATAAAAGGGATGACTCGATCGATACCCCGCCACAGTGAAGCACGGGGAAGCCGTGTTTACATACGGCTCTCCCCGTTCTTAAGCTCCGAAACGAATAGCTGCGCCCCCGTCCCAGATCGCTCCCTGCGAGTTTCCGACCGCCGCATGTAGCGGGGGGGGGGTCCCGATCGGACCCCCGACCCGCGGAAAGGCGGGGACGTACATGTACGCCCATATGCCTGTACGTGCCATTCTGTGGACGTACATATACATGCGGCAGGCGTTAAGCGGTTAATACAACACACCTGAATCTCCTGAAGAAGCTTTAGAAGCGAAACATGTCAAGTGGTAGTGTTCGCATATGCCTTTAATAGAACAAATGATATGAACAAGGAAGAAATCTTTTAGCATGTTTTATTGTTGTAAAAAAATATATAAAATTTTATCAATTTTGTAATTATTTGATTTGACACCTTTAAAGTCCAGAGGTTTGTTCCCTCTTCCCTATGATAATACTGGGATGTGGTGTCGGCCCTGATTTTTCTGCCCTATCTTTCTAAAAAAAATGAGAAATAAATAAATAAAAAATAAATCCAGTAAAATGTTTACAGCTTACCAGGTAAATATTACATCAGCAATTAAAAAGAACCTGTCAAAAATTGTCACATCAAGGGATCCAATTCAAAGGTAGATGCTGCAATTGACCGACTCCCTGGCTAATTCTAAGGAAGATCTGCAGCCTCATATACAGCCCCAGACTTATCACCTTCAATGGAAGCTGTATGTTAAGCATAGGACACCTAACTGTTGCCTTATCAGAAAACTTTTACTGCTAAGACAATAAATATTCTGAACATTGTAAAGCTTGTACGATGTTACAGACAATTGCTGAGCTCATCATGGGTGACAGGAGGGAGTACACACTGGGTATGTGCAGCTCAAAGGACAGGATGGTGCTCCCTTCCCTGACACTAGGGGGCACTGGTCCCAACAGCTGCTCCATCCCTACTGTAGCAACCCCTTTGACATGCAGGATAATACCTTCAGAGGCAGGGCCTGGCTAGCATTTCACCCCAGGGATGAGTGAGAGTCCATGGCTAAAATGGTGTGGGGGAGGGGACAGAGAAACTATATTGGATATATAAACTTGAACCCATCAGAGTCCCCTCTAAAATCCCCCTACGTCACAGTCTTGCAGGGGTGGCGTAGTTTGGAGACCCCCTAGACATGAACATATGTCACCAGTACACCAAGCATTTATTAAAGCAAATTAAATCTGTGTAAGTTCAGCCTTTTAAGCCCATGCAGAACCCCTTTACAGCATAACATGTGATCACTAGTGTGTTATTGGCCTTTGTCAGAGCTGAAAAAATATATTAAAAAGTTTCAAATCCAGCACAAGTGGACATATTGTCGCCAATCATATCTCAGCTACACGAGCAGGAGAACAGCATCCAGCCCTTGATTTGTGGACCAATCATATCTCAGCTACACGAGCAGAACAGCATCCAGCCCTTGATTTGTAGACCAATCATATCCCAGTTACACAAGCAGGAGAACAGCGTCCAACCCTTAATTTGTAGACCAATCATATTCCAGCTACACGAGCAGGAGAACAGCATCACACCCTCAATTTGTAGACCAATTATATCCCAGCTACATGAGCAGGAGAACAGCATCCAACCCTCAATTCGTAGACCAATCATATCCCAGCTACACAAGCAGGAAAAAAGCATCACACCCTAGATTTGTAGACCAATCATATCCCAGCTACACGAGCAGGAAAACAGCATCCAACCCCCAATTTGTAGACCAATCATATCCCAGCTACACAAGCAGAACAGCATCCAACCCTCAATTTGTAGACCAATCATATCCCAGCTACACAAGCAGAACAGCATCCAACCCTCAATTTGTAGGCCAATCGTATCCCAGCTACACGAGCAGGAGAACAGCATCCAACCCTCAATTCGTAGACCAATCGTATCCCAGCTACATGAGCAGGAGAACAGCATCCAACCCTCAATTTGAAGACCAATCATATCCCAGCTACACGAGCAGGAAAACAGCATCCAACCCTCGATTTGTAGACCGGAGATCTTCTTTAATAATAACACAAGTTGAACACCGAAATACAGTCACATCCTGGCCCGGTGTCCTAAAAAAAAAAAAATCAACCTTTACAAATTTGTCTCTGTAGAATCAGAATTTCCTGGCAAGTCGCCTCTTCGGAAGTTTGTAACGTTGTCGTCGGAAGGTGATACAATGGCTTCTGTTGTGTGTATTGTGACTGTATGTAGAGGGTTCTCATTGTACAGACGTGTAATTACTTTACATATATATATATATATTTTCTGTGATGTATTATATACGAGGGACTAAAGCAATACAGAAATTACCCAGATAATAATATATGTCATATCTATTGCACAATGCATTAGCATAAAGCACAAATGTTTTTTTTGTTTTTTTTTTATTAATAATAACTTGTTAAATAATAAAATATATTCAGTATAAGCACAGAGGGAGAATTTTAAAGGCATATGCCGCCTTTATTTGAATTTAGAAAGGAAAATAAAATGGGAATCCTTTATTATTGGACTTCCTGATTGGATAAGGCTCCTGTGTGGTTTCACTTCCCACAGCTCCATATCATGGAACACAATGGGGTTGATTTACTAAAGCTGGAGAGTGTAAATCTGGTGCAGCTGTGCATGGTAGCCAATCAGCTTCTAACTTCAGCTTATCCAATTAAGCTTTGACAATAAGCCCCTGTTCATATTGGGCCAATTTGACATGTCAAATCGCATGCCAAATTGAAGGCCATTGCCGGCAATGGTACCGTCCAAATCGGTGCGATGCCGACTTTGTGGCGCGGTGCTGATTCCCAAAAGTAGTTTCTGCACTACTTTTGGCGACTTTGGGGGGGGCGATTTTAATAGACATCTGTGCAGGAACCCGCACAAATGTCTGCCAAATTTCAGTGTGAACAGTCAAATCGCCCCCCGAAGTCGGACTTAAATGCCGGTTTGAAATCCTGTGAGTTCACCTGAACTCGCAAGATTTCAAACCTGCCCTCAGTGCGAACATGGGATAAAACTGGGAAGCAAATTGGTTTCTATGTAGAGCTGCACCAGATTTTGCACTCTCCAGTAAATCCCCCCAGTGTCCCTCTATCCTGCACTTGTGATTAGAGGAGTGAAACCTGACCACAAAAAGACATTGTTAAAGAAAATTGATGCAATACCAGGTTTCTCCAGCAGGTGGAGCTGCAAGCGAATTATATAACTAAATCTTTTTCTCAAGCAATCAGGGACCCCAAGAAAGGTGGGATGTATTAAACCCTCCAAGGTACTGCAATAAGTGGCCCTGAAGAGGTTTTTATTATTATTATTATTTTATAATTTCTTTTGTGTGTCCTTCTGCAGTTTTTTTTACCAAAATCTACTCTAAACTTGTAATCTGCTCTTCAATAATGAAATGAAGAAATGTTATTGGTTGCTTTGAGGAGCACAGACGGTTCTTCTTTCAGGCAGGTTCACAAAAGACGCCCATTGTTTTGTGTTGCTCTTTCCTCTTTCAGCCTCCTACACTCCAGGGTAGTGCAGCTATGAGGCCGGCGAGTTTCTATAAAAGAGCATCTGAAAAAAGAAATTGCTGTGTGAATGGGAACATGTAAGAAATATAAAGTAGCTGTTATTCCAATTTGGGCTTCAGAACCGTTTGTTACATTTGCACATATACCAGACAGACATTCCAGAGAAGAAACCAAATGGATTTCTCCATTAAGAACAGAATAGGGCGCAGATTCTGATCTGTGGCGGGTATTTTTGTCATGGACCCTAGCGGGATGATTGAACTGCCTCCTCCCCCGGCATAGCTATGGTATGCTGAGAAGGTGGCCTTTCAGCCAAGCTACTTTTATCACTGGCCTGTGACTTCACATACTGGGCCAGATTCCCGTACATCCTGCGTTGGCCTCGCGTAAGCTATTTACACTACGCCGCCACTACTTACAGGAGCAAGTGCCGTATTCTCCAAGCACTTGCTCCGTAATTTGTGGCGGCGTAGTGTGTATGGCCGCGTAATTCAAAGGGGGCGGCTTGTATTCAAATTAAGCGCGCCCCCGCGCCGATCGAACTGCGCATGCGCCGGGCGGAAAAATAGCCCAGTGCGCATGCTCCAGCTCACGACGGAAAACGTTAATGACGCTGACGTGAGCGTCATTGACGTAAAGTTGTATTCACGGACGACTTAGTAAAACGACGTAACCGACGGAAAAATACGACGCTGACCCGACGCCATACTTAACATGGCATACGGCGGACTGGCGTAAGGTTACCCCTCATATAGCAGGGGTAACATTACGCTTACGGAAACGACGTAAACGACGACTACGCAACGCAAATTTGTTCGGGAATCGGCGTATCAGGCTCATTTGCATAGTCAAATGAGAACTGAACGCAAACGCCACCTAGCGGCCGGCGTCGCATTACATCTAAGATCCAACGGTGTAAGTGACTTACACCTGTCGGATCTTGGCCGTATCTATGCGAAAATGATTCTAGGAATCACTCGCATAGATACATGGGCTCAGAAACAGAGATACAACGGTGTTTCCTGAGATACACCGTCGTAACTCTTCTGAGAATCTGGCCCACTGTGTGTATATCCCTACAGAATTTCAGTTCCATGCTCCCCCTAGTGGAGCTTCCACAGAAACACATGGGCTGGCCACATTATAGCAGGTCCAGGCTTTGGGAAAGGAAGATCCCAGACAACAGTGAAGATCCACTGAGGAATCAAACCCATTTCATCGAAGTCTATTTGAGGAAAAGTTGTGTTTTAAAATTATTATTTTTTTAAAGGGACAGGTTGTCCTCCCTCTTTTATTGTCTCAGCAGGATATTCTGGAACAGACGGTTCCTTATGCCTAGTACACACGAGAGGATCGATCCGCGGAAACGGTCCGGAGGTCGCCGCGATGATGACACGGCGACGTGCGCGACGCTGTGTTATAAGGACTTCCACGCATGCGTCGAATCATTACGACGCATGCGAGGGATGGATTGGGACGGATTGATCCGGTGAGTCTGTACAGACCAGCGGATCAATCCGTTGGAGCCGATTCCAGCGGATAGATTTCTTAGCATGTTAAGAAATTTTGATCCGCTGGAAATCCATCCCCGGGGAAAAAAATCCGCGGAAAAATATCCGCTGGATCGTACACACCAGGGTATCTATCCGCTGAAACCGGTCCGCGGATCAATTCCAGCGGATCGATCCTCTCGTGTGTACGGGGCCTTAGGAGCCAGAAATCCAGACTTTCATTAACTCTTCAGGACTTCCAGTTTTTAGATGCAAAAATGTATTCTTGGTTCTCACAACTTGATAAAATGTTTCTGAAAATCAAATTTATTTTTAATTGTATCTATAATTAACATTTACAGAGTATTTCCCCCCAATGTAATGTATATGGTATATTTTAATGTCTTCCTTTATGAGGGTGCATTGGACTCTTTGCTGTCAAAGGGGGGGGGAGGGGGGGTTTGCGATGAACAATGGGTTGTCCACCTCCGAGGAAACAAAGGGAATAATCTGCAGTCTTTGAACAATAAATATTTATTCAAAAATGTGATCCTTTGTCTACATTGTGGTGTTTTATTTGGTGTCGGTTGTATTTATGTCTTACTACGTTTTTGTTTTTCATATATTGATAATTTATTAGGTATTTATACAGCACTGACAATTTATGCAGCACTTTACATATTGTACACTCACATCCAGGGGCGGACTGACAACTCATGGGGCCACCAGGCAAAAGGGAGATTATGGGGCCCCCAGGCAATAGATTATGTGGCCACACAGTATACACACAATATACATACACACAGAATACACATACAAACACAGAAAAGGTACTGGAGAGGCAGGGCAGCTATAATCTTGGGATTTAAAAAAATAAATAAAATTAAAACAGATTTTTACATAATGACCCTGGTTTTCCTGAGGCTGGAAACCCGGATCGGCCCCCCCTAGTGGCATGGGGCCCTTGGGCAGTGGCCAAATGGTCAGTTCATCCCTGTCTTCAAGGAGCTTACAATCTAAGGTACCTATTCCACATACTAGGCATAAAGAATGTGTGTGAGGCTAGGTTCAATTTTACCGCGATTTCGCAGCTGCGTTTTTGCCGCGATTTCATAGAATGCCAGTCTATAGAGCTGAATTTGCATCTCACACGGATCAAACTTGCACAGGACCCTTTTTTCCGCAGTTTATATTCGCAACGCATTGATGTGAATGGCACTAATGGAAAACAATGTTATTTTAAAGACTTGCGAATTTGAGCGATCGCAACGGCTCAAATTCGCAAAAGAATTCGCAGCAGTGTGAACCTAGCCTTAAAGCGGAGTTCCACCCAAAAATGGAACTTCCACTTTTCGAAAATCCCCCCCCCCCTTCGGTGTTACATTTGGCACCTTTCAAAAGGGAGGGGGGAGCAGATACTGGTCTAATGCAGGTATTTTTCTCCCACTTCCGGGCATAGATAGCCAAGCCACCCACAGCTATCGACGCCACGTCCGGCGATTTCTTTGTGTCCCCCCCCCCCCCCCCACTATCTTCTGGGAGACACACAGGTCCAAGTGGGATTGTGCAGCGCGACTCACGCATGTGCAGTAGGGAACCAGGAAGTGAAGCCGAGGGACAGATCGGCTTTGAGTGCCGACATTGCGGGCGCCCAGGAAAGGTAAGTGTCCTTATTTTTAAAAGTCAGCAGCTGCAGTATTTGTAGCTGCTGACTTTAAATAAATAAAAAAAATTAAAAAATCGGCAGAACTCCGCTTTAAGCCAATGCTCAGTAGGAGAGAATGGCGGCTAGCACCAGTGGTCAATATGCCAAACACCCCTGTAAGGTGAGGTAAGTAAATGGATACAATGGGGAGAATAATTATTTGACCCTTTGCAGATTTTGTAAGTTTTCTCAATTACAAAGAAATGAAGGGTCTATGGGCCAGATTCACAGCCGAGATACGACGGAGTATCTCAGATACTCCGTCGTATCTCTCAGAGTATCTATGCGACTGATTCATAGAATCAGTTCCGCTTAGATATCCATAAGATCCGACAGGTGTAATTGTTTTACACTGTCGGATCTTAGGATGCAGTACCACGGCCGCCGCTGGGGGGAGTTTGCGTCGTAAACCAGCGTCAGGTATGCAAATTAGTAGTTACGGGGATCCACGACGGTTTTTCGCGTTCGCTACGTCGCTGCTAGTCTAGTTTCCCGTCGCAAAGTTAGTCGTCGTTTTTGGTGCCCTAACTTTACACAGCAACACATATGTGCTGTATAAAGTATGGCCGTCGTTCCCGCGTCGAAATTTAAAAATGTTTCCTTCTTGCATAAGACGTCCGGGAATACGGAAGTACGCTACGCACGTCGCCGTTCGAAAAAATTTCGTCACTTCGCGCAAAGCACGGCGGGAAATTCAAAAGGGAGCATGCGCAGTAGGTCCGGCGCGGGAGCGCGCCTAATTTAAATGGCACACGCCCCTTTGAATTACGCGTCAGCCAGCGTAAGTTTTCATGCAAGTGCTTTGAGAATCAGGCACTTGCGATGAAAACTTGCGGCGGTGTAACGTATCTACGATACGTTACGCCGCCGCGATTCTATGTGAATCTGGGCCCATATTTTTTATTATAGGTGTATTCTAAATGACAGAGATGGAATATCAACCAAAAATCTAGAAAACACAAAATTGGGTTACATTTCAGTGAGTAAAATAAGTATTTAATCCCCTACCAACCAACATTATTCCTGGCTCCCACAGACTGGCTACAGTATGTGCTCATGTGGTACACAGATTAGCCCTAACAAAATAACCATCAATCACCCTCAATCTGGAGCTCCATGCAAGAGTTCGCCTCATGGGGTGAGGATGGTCATGAGAAAAGTGAGGGATCAGCCCAGAACTACGAGGGAGTAATTGTGAAGGATCTCAAGGCAGTTGGGACCAGAGTCACCAAACAAACCGTTGGTAGCACAATACACTGCCATGAATTGAAATCCTGCAGCACCCATAAGGTCCCCCTCCTCAAGAAGGCACATGTACAGGTCTTTCTGAAGTTTGCCAATAAACATCTAAATGATTCAGAGAAGGATTGGGAGAAAGTGCCGTGATCAGATGAGACCAAAATTGAGCTCTTTGGCATTAACTTGACTCGCCGTGTTTGGAGGAAGAAAAATACTGACTGTAACGGAAGGACCCGGGACACCCAGAGTCTTTGTGAGGATGGGGGATACTCCTGTGTCAGCGTCACTGATAACTCTTGGGTCTGAGTCCACCCTGTGCCTTTTGGGCATGGGGTGGCAAGTCAATCATAATTCATGTATTACATGAGATAGGACATCACCGATAGTTCGTATTGCAGGATTTTGAGATAATGCAAGATGTTGGCCCAACCAGTCAATAGTGACTCATTCTATGCTTAGCCCTGACTAGTGACATGCTAATTGAGTCAGGGCTCCTGGAAGACATTCCATTGTCCTTGTGTAAAGGTGTTAACCCAGGTCTGCTCCCAGAACTCTAATTATGCATGCTAAATACTGTTTATGTGTGATAACACTGTCTACAGCCTGTTGCTGCTCAGAGGTGTGAATAGGTGTCAAGCTGTATGCGGAGACGAAAAGTCTGCCTAGGGAACTCAGTGGGTGAAGGTGTTTTGTTGTTATGCTGTTAATTAAGGAATGTTTAGTAATTAGCCTTAGTGTGTGATTAGGGGGGGTGGAGATCTCATTGTTGCTTTAATGCCTTGTACTGTATAAAAAGCTGAGAAGAAACCATTAAAGTATCATTACATTTGGAACAAGCACAGAGCTGTGTCTCGTCTTGATTCTGGGCAAATGAAATGCGATTGGGTCCTGTTGGTTGGAGTGTCGATAAGCTGTCGTGACTGGGATGGAAGGTCGTAAACGGTGGTGACCGTTACACTGACTATGACCCTAAGAACACCATCCCTACAGTGAAGCACAGAGGTGGAAACATTATGCTTTGGGGCCGTTTCTTTGGTAAAGGTGCAAGCTGACTTTGCCGCATTGTGGGGCCAATGAATGGACGGGGTCATGTATTGTAAAATCTTGGATGAGAACCTTCTTCCCCCAGCCAGAACACTGAAGATGGGTCGTGGATGGGTCTTCCAGCGTGACAATGACCCAAAACATACCACCAATGCAACAAATGAGTGGCTCAAGTAGAAGCACATTAACCACTTGCTTACTGGGCACATAAACCCCCTTCGTGCCCAGGCGAAATTTCAGCTTCCGGCACTGCGTCGCTTTAACTGACAATTGCGCGGTCGTGCGACGTGGCTCCCAAACAAAATTGACGTCCTTTTTTCCCCACAAATAGAGCTTTATTTTGGTGGTATTTGATCACCTCTGCGGTTTTTATTTTTTGCACTATAAACAAAAAAAGAGCGACAATTTAAAAAAATATATATATATTTTTTACTTGTTGCTATAATAAATATCCCAATTTTTTTTTCTCAGTTAAGGCCGATACGTATTTTTCGACGTATTTTTGTAAAAAAAAAAAAATCGCAATAAGCGACTGGTTTGCACAAAAGTTTTAGCGCCTACAAAATGGGGAACAGAATTATGATTTTTTTTTTTTTTTACTAGTAATGGCGGTGATCTGCGATTTTTATTGGGACTGCGATATTGCGACGGACATATCGGACACTTTTGACACAAATTTGGGACCATTCACATTTATACAGCGATTAGTGCTATAAAAATGCACTATTTACTGTATAAATGTGACTGGCAGGGAAGGGGTTAACACTAGGGGGTAAGGAAGGGGTTAAATGTGTAGCCTGGGTGTGTTCTAACTGTGTGGGGGGAGGGGGGTGACTGGGGGAGGTGACCGATGCTGTGTCTCTATGTACAAGAGACACAGATCGGTCTCCTCTCTTTACACACAGAGCTCCACGTCCCTGCTGTCAGTTGCCGTGTCACCGGCGATCGCGTGTACCCGGCGGACATCGCGGCCTCCAGGTACACACATCGGCTCTTCGGCGATGCGCCGGGACAGTGTTTACCCGCCGCGCTCCCCCCAGTGGCGCGCGCGGGTAATGCACATAAAAGGCACTTGGGAGCCGCGCTGTGGACGTCTTTTGTCTATAGCGCGGATCTCAAGTGGTTAATGTCATGGAGTGGCCTAGCCAGTCTCCAGACGTTAATCCAATAGAAAATTTATGGAGGGAGCTGAAACTTCAAGTTGCCAAGCGACAGCCAAGAAACCTTAAAGCTGTGGTTCCCCCTAAAACAAATTTCTAACAATAGATTCGTAAGACCCGTTACACTGCGGGTAGGCTGGCTTTTGTTTTTGTTTTTTCGTACATACCGAGATCTCGCCGTTTCGTCCCTTGGCGGTGGGCGTTCCTAGTTGATTGACGTTTCTTTGACGGGCGCATACTGCGCGTCACGACTTTCCGACAGAAGCCGAACGTCATTGCGCAGGCGCCGTATAGAGTCGGCTCTATACGGCGCCTGCGCAGCGACGTTCGGCTTCTTTCGGAAAGTCGTGACGTCACGTATGCGCCCGTCCGAGGAACGTCAATCAACTAGGAACGCCCACTGACAAGGGACGAAACGCCGAGATCGAGGTATGTACAAAAAAAAAAAGCCAGCCTACCCGCAGTGTAACGGGTCTTACGAATCTATTGTTAGAAATGTGTTTTAGGGGGAACCACCCCTTTAAGGATTTAGAGAAGATCTGTAAAGAAGAGAGGACCAAAATCTCTCCTGAGATGTGTGCAAACCAGGTAACCAACTACAAAAAACGTGTTCAGTGTTCGCCTATCACGGAGGCCCTCTCGTCCGAGGACGAGAGGGCCTCCGTGATAGGCGGACACTAAACACAGGACGAGAGGGCGTCCGTGATAGGCAGACACTAAACACAGTGCCTCCTGGGAAGCTGAGTGTTCCGCCTATCACGGAATAGAAGACGTAGGAGGCGCGGCTTTTGAAAAAACGTACGGCCGCGATTCTGCATGTCTTAGGATAAGGTAAGGATGTTAGGTTGCCGGCGTATAAGACGACCCCCGACTTTTAAGAAGATTTTAAGGGGTTAGAAAGTCGTCTTATACGCCGGAAAATACGGTATGTGATTATAAACAGCAAAAGCACTCAATGGGGTCAGCCAGGCAACACCCCCTCTCCTCTTGAAGCGTTCCATTAAAGTGGAGCTCCACCCTGTTTTTTTTCCCCCTAAAATCCCCCAAAAAAATATAACAAAAAAAAAAAAAAAATAGAAAACTTATTTTTTTTATACTCACCAGAAAGGGCTGTTGCTATGTGGAAATAGCTCTTCTGCCTCTTCCTCCACTGCAGTCGTCTTCTTCCTCATCCTCCATCGCGGTGTCTTCTGGTGAATGGGGCGCGCTGCCTTCTGGGAACTGTGTGTATCCCAGGAGGCAGCCGCATGCGCAGTAGGAAATGGGCAGTAAAGCCGTTAGGGTTCACTGCCTGTTTCCCTTTGTCAGGATGGAGGCGCCAGGACCGAACGATCGCCGTCAGGGGCCTATCATCGCTAGCGCCTAGGACAGGTAAGTGTCCTTATTAAAAGTCAACAGCTAAAGAAGAACAAGGAGTCCTGGAAGTGATGGTTTAGCCCCACTGGTGTGCGCAGCCCATAACATTAGGGGGTGCCCAACTGTTGAGAAGCGGGGGGGGGGGGGTGGCGCCAGTCTCCCGCAAGTTGAGAACCGGGGGGGGGGGGTCGCCGATCTCCCGCTAGTGCCTTTTGTACTATGTTCCTGTATCTGCGAGGCAAACCAAAGTTAGATACCAAGTTTGCGCAGCCCATAACATTAGGGGACTTGAAAAGCGTGGGGTTAGCCACTGGTCTCCCGCGAGGTTGAGAAGCGGGGGGGGGTCGTGGGCCTCCCGCAAGTTCAGAAGGGGGGGGGGGGGACACGAGCATCAGCAGGGTCCTTAAAAACTTCCATGTGCAGTAAATTAATTTCTAAATCATTACTGTGCAGTACATAGCAGCCAATGCAGTAGGGTTACCACCTGTACGGGTTTGACCCGGACATTTTTGGTTTTGCAACTTGTGCCCGGGTTTCTGTCCACCTTGAAACCCAGACACATCGTACCTCAGGAACTCTTGACGGCTTTGCCTTTTTTTTACTGTTCTGTGTGCTTTCTGTTCTGCCTTCTCCCCATCAGCGCCCCCTCCCCCTGAATGATCTGTTTGCAGCCATTGGTTGCTGGGATGCCAGTGTCCTAGCAACCAATGATGCTTTTGCACAGCACGCATGGGATTTTCTGCTACAGCTCTTAGCTCCGCCCACTAACTCCACCCGGCTCCCGGCCTCACGCCGGTAATGCGTTAGACAATCTTATTAAAGAGGGCAGGGGTTGCGGTTATAAGGGGGTGGTCTCTCTCTAATAGACATGTCCATTCGTTTTCGTTAGAATGCATTTTTGTCCGAAAATCAGTTTTTTTCGTTATCGTTTTAACAAACGATAACGAAAGTGCAAGAAACAAAAACCGAAAGATCCGACATAAAAAATGCTTTATTTTCGTTTTCGTTGCGGTAAAAATTCAATATAGAGAGATTCGACATTATAGGGAAAAGATTCGATATCATAGAGAAAAGATTCGACATTATAGAGAAAAGATTCGACACTATAGAAATAATAGATTAGACATTACAGAGAATAAATTTAGATTTATGAGAAAATAGATTCGACATTTACTAGTCATACAACATTAGAATTCTTGTAGGCGGAATATTCGAACGGAAATGTACGATTCGACGTAAAGATTTGACGTTCCGTCGAATATTTTTTTACCATTAGCCAGAAACCAACAAAGATTCGACCTTCCGGCGAATATTCTTTTGACCATTCGACAGAAACCAAGTATTATTGGATTTTCGGACGAAAGCTATTCCCCAACGAAAAACGAAATAAATCAAAACGATTTTCGGGAGTAACTAAATAAATTTATTTTCCAAACAAAAACGAAAAAACGAAACGAAATATTCCAGTCTGCACATGTCTACTCTCTAATAGGAGGTCTCTACAGAAGGGGGGCACTAATATAAGGGTACTCTGATATAATGGGGGTCTCTAATGAGGGATGCTGACTGCTGATCTAATGCTGACCAACCATTAGATCAGCAGTCAGCACCCCCCCATTAAAGTCCTCCATTATATTAGAGTAACCTTATATTAGCACCCCCCCTACAAACCCCCATTAGATCAGAGTCCCCTTATATCAGCGACCCACCTTAGAGACCAAAGGTTGATCTCTAAGTAAGGGTTCGCTGATATAAGGGGACTCTGATCGAAAGGGAAAAAAAATGGCTGTGCCCTGCTAACGTGTTTGGGTTTGGCTTGAAGAAAAGCTGACAACCAATGCAGAGAGCAGAGCTTTGGGAAGTCCCAGCAGCTCCACCCACAACACTCTTCCTGCAGAAAACTACAGGAGGGGGCGGAGACCAGACCAGTCCCTCTGCACAAGGAGAGAGGATCAGTGATTGGTCTTTATTACAGGAAGTTCCTACACAGAGGGAAAGTCTCACACTAGATTACTGCACAGGTCTGGAAGAAATACACAAAGCACACTGAGGCTCCTGAAAGATTACACAGGACAAATGTATTTAGACAATATATGCTTATCCCAGAGTTCAGCTTTAAGTCCTGTAAGTTGCCTCCATAAGACTTGTTTTTCCAGCACATCGCACAGATGTTCAATTGGACCGAGATCTGGAAAATTTGGAGGCCAAGTTAACACCTCCAAACTCATTGTTGTGTTACTGAAGCCATTCTTAAAAATCCATCAGACACTGTCTTCCATTACCCTTTTGTAGGCAGTTTTGGCTGTGGACACGGGTCACCATGGACTCCCTGACCGGTCTGAGACTACACAGCCCCATACACAACAAACTGACGCACGCTGTGTTCTGACACCTTTCTATATGAACCATCATTAACCTTTTCAGCAATTTGAGCTACAGTAGCCAGGGCCGGATTTGCTCTCCCTGCCGCCCCAAGGCCAGGTTCCGCAATGCACCCCCTCCCTGACAACCAAACCAGCCCCCTCCCCCCCCCAAATCAACTGAGAATGGTAACCGGATGGCAGGGGCGGCACGGTTAGTTCAAATATTTTTTGTTTCTTTTTTTTTTTTCACTATTTTATCACTTTTTGATTTTTATTTATTTGTAGCTTGTCGTTTACTTTTTTTTATTTTTGCATACTTTTCTTTTTTTTATATTATTTTTCTTATTCTTTACTTTTTAATTACTTTTTTATTTTATCAATTTAATTATTATTTCTTTTTTCACTTAACTTTATTGCTATCACACAAGAGAAAACAATTCCCTGTGTAATAGCAATCAGAGGTTCTCTTTATTGACCATGTCACCTCCAAAACAGGAGTCCTAGCACTGTGCTAGAACTCCTGTCACAGCTGAGATGGGAAGAGCACAGCTCACCTCTCTCACTGTGTACATCGGGGGGAGGGACAGGAGACAGACTTTGCGGCTGGGGGAGGACGGAGTCCCGAAGACAGAGCCAGCAGAGAGAGGTATGTGGGGTGGGGGGGGGGGGGGGAGGACGGACGGCAGCACACATTTTACAAGTGATTTCGGCGACATCGCAGCAATCACTTGTTAACAAGCGAGTGGAATTTCCCCACACTACAATTAGTCCTGTTAGAAAGCAACTTACCTCCCTTAACTGTATGTTCCAGCCATCGGGGGACTCCATGCCGCTGCCGCCCCTCTGTGCCCTGGCCTCGGTGGCCTTGTGGGAAATCCAGGCCTGACAGTAGCTCTTCTATTGGCACAGGCCAGCCTTCACCACCTACATCACTGGTTCATATGTTCTTCCTTTGACTACTTTTGGTTCGGTCCTGACCACTGCAGAACAAAACTGCAGGTGTGGGATGTTCCTGGATTTGCTCTGACCCCGTCGTCTAGCCATTACAATGTGGCCCATGTCAAAGTCCCTCATATATCCATACGCTTGACCGTTTTTTCTGATTTCATCCCATCAACTTCAGGGATAACATGTTCATTCACTAACCTCGCCCCCTCTCTGTAGGGCAGGGGTTCCCAACCTTTTGAAGTGTGAGGGCCACTTAAGTAACTTGGTAACCAGTCGAGGGCCACAATGAACGAAGCGGGCGGATGACAGGTCACGGCTACTCTATAGGCCCTTAGATCCGCCCAGATGGAAGGGGACGAATTCCCTTCTGTTTTTTGGATTGGAGGTAGGTGGGTGTAAACGGACATTTGTCGCTCTATAGAGGTGAATTGAGGGTCCCATTTGGTCGGGCTGATCGTGTGAAAAGGGCCCAAGACTGCTTTCACACTGATGTGCTGCGGTTTACCCACACCGCGGGTGCAGCGTAGTGCTCCTGTGTCTATCCTGCAGGTTAGCTGAACTTTGCCATAGACTGCGCTTGTGGCAAAAGCCGGCGCTGTAGAGGATGCATCGGCTTATGGGGCTCTGCTCCGCAGCCGCGTTCTTCCTCTACCACCAGCTTCATTCACAACACTGATGCTGCGGTATGGCGGGTCGGCAACCTGCGATCTGGGCTTGCCAACCTTCCAGTCCAGAGCAGGAGGTCGCGGGCCACATCAAGAGGGCTCCGTGGGCCACCAACGCGGCCTCTCGTAAACCTTGGGGAGGGGGGGGGGGGTCCCTACCTGCAGCCCCTTCCTTTTCTGCATGACTGGGAGGAGAGGTGTGCCACATTGGTCAGATCTTCGAGCAGCTTTTAGACACAACAATCAGGTTATCTCCTGCAGCCGTTATTGGTAAATATATTAACAAAAACAATTATTGTATCAAGATGAATATGCACTGCTCTTGTAAGTGTTTACTTTTCAAATGTTTTTACTTGTACAAATACATCTCTTTCTAGAGTTCCTCCTTTTCCCCCAGAAGACCACCTCTACTGATAAGGTCGAAACGCGTTGGGAGTCTCTAGTGGGATTAAAAATAAGTACTATCATGCTATGTTGTTTCTATGTGTACTCATACGGCTGTAATATTATGTACATGTTTTAGCCCAATTTTCAGAGCTCTCGTTTTATTATATACACATTTTCTCTTTATGTCATTTTAATAAAAATCAACTTTTTATATATTACAAAGTTTTGGTTACTTGCTGCCCAAAAAAAAACCCCATGGGGAATTTTTCCAATTAACCACTTGCTTACTGGGCACATAAACCCCCTTCGTGCCCAGGCGAAATTTCAGCTTCCGGCACTGCGTCGCTTTAACTGACATTTGCGCGGTCGTGCGACGTGGCTCGCAAACAAAATTGACGTCCTTTTTTCCCCACAAATAGAGCTTTATTTTGGTGGTATTTGATCACCTCTGCGGTTTTTATTTTTTGCACTATAAACAAAAAAAGAGCGACAATTAAAAATATATATATATATATTTTTTACTTGTTGCTATAATAAACATCACAATTTTTTTTTAAAAAAAAAAAAATTTTCTCAGTTAAGGCAGATACGTATTTTTCGACATATTTTGTAAAAAAAAAAAAAAACGCAATAAGCGACTGGTTTGCGCAAAAGTTATAGCGCCTACAAAATGGGGAACAGAATTATGATTTTTTTTTATTATTATTTTTTTTTACTAGTAATGGCGGCGATCTGCGATTTTTATTGAGACTGCGATATTGCGGCGGACGTATCGGACACTTTTGACACAAATTTGGGACCATTCACATTTATACAGCGACCAGTGCTATAAAAATGCACTAATTACTGTGTAAATGTGACTGGCAGGTAGGGGTTAACACTAGGCGGTGAGGAAGGGGTTAAGTGTGTATCCTGGGTGTGTTCTAACTGTGGGGGGGGGGGAGGGGAGTGACCGATGCTGTGTCCCTATGTACAAGGGACACAGATCGGTCTACTCTCCTCTGACAGCACGTGGAGCTCTGTGTTTACACACAGAGCTCTACGTCCCTGCTGTCACCTGCCGTGTCACCGACGATCGCGTGTACCCGGCGGACATCGCGGCCGCCAGGTACATGCATCGGCTCTTCGGCGATGCGCCGGGACAGTGGTTACCCGCCGCGCTCCCCCCAGTGGCGCGCGCGGGTAATACACATAAAAGGACATCTAAAGACGTCCACTCGGCACTTGAGAGCCGCGCTGTGGATGTCTTTTGTCTATAGCGCGGATCTCAAGTGGTTAATATATATCCAGGGTGTGCAGTGACCTACAGTATCTCACTATCAGCGGTCAAGTCCTGGGGAAAAAAAAGTGTGGGAACTCCCACCCAAGATCCACTCCCCCACCAAAAAAAAAAATGATACGCTCATATGCATAATTACTAAACCGCAAGTTCTTTCTAAATCCCACGATAACTCGCGGCAGACCTCCGCAATGTCTCCTGGGAACAATGACAAAAGCTCCCAGGAGACATTGCGGCATCGAGGAAGTGATGGAATACCCGTGATGAATCCTATATACAGGAAGCGGCCAGTAACATAAAGGATTACTAAGGTTCGCCTGCCCCTGACAGTGACTGGAGCTGGGCATCGCCGCTTAGTGAAGGATTGGCTCGGGCGGCTCGGCTGCTCTAGTCCTGCAAAGGGAACTGAGTTCCTGCTGTGAAAAAAGTGCAGGAACTCCGTTCCAACAGGACTTGAGCCCTGCTCACTAGAATATGGCTTTTCTCTTCTAACATGTTCATTCGCTGCATATTATATCCTACCCAGTATCAGCTGCCATTGTAACAAGATAATAAAGGTTATTACTTTACCCGTCAGTGGTCATAATGTTATGGCTGATCACAACCAGCTATACACCAAAACAAGGTTTAAGAAACCAATACACGATTATAGGTTTACTGAGCTGCCCCCCTGGAACAGGCCTGTAGGGAGAGAAGTATTAAGATATCTCATAGGGACACAGGTAATCCAGCTCACTGATCCACCTAGTAGTGAAAGAGGGATGATGATTTCACCTTCCTGAACAGATTTACATTGGGACGTGTGTATATGTGTGTATATGTGTGTGTGTGTGTGTGTATATATATATATATATATATATATAATGTCCTAACCGACTCCTCTTCACATCGCTGCCTTGCAACTCCAGCCAGCATTCAGCCGGACTTTAGCTGTGACCAGTACACGATTGGAGTGAAAAAATATATATATTTTAAAGCAGTGAATCTGCCACTCAGCAAACATTCTCTGCAGGTGAATCTTTCAGGTCTCTGTATTTAAATTGACAAAGACTGATTCTCCACCAGAGCATTGTGGAGTTGGGTGAACTCTAGCTTCAGAGGCAAAAAATCACAATTGTGTGGTGATTGATCGCCATCTTGTGGACATAAATTATTTTTCACACCAGCTGCTTCCAGTAATAATTATTCCTGTTTTTTTTTCTTTTGTTTTTTGGCTGCTTAAATACTTGACCCCTGCAAGATTACCCCCCTTCATGAACAGGGCATTTTTTTGCTGAACGGCACTGCATTACTTTAACTGACAATTGCGCGGTCATGCAACACTGTACCCTGTGTAATTCCCCCCCCCCACAAATAGAGCTTTCTTTTGGTGGTATTTGATCACCTGTTTTTGTATTTTTTGAGCTATAAATAAAAAAAGAAAAATGACAATTTTGAGGGGGGAAAAAAAAAGTTTACTTTCTGCTTTAACCACTTCAGAAGGATTTGCGCCCCCCCCCCCCCCTTAAGGACCAGGCAATTTTTTGCGATATGGCACTGTTTCGCTTTAACTGACAATCGCCCCACAAATAGAGCTTTCTTTTGGTGGCATTTGATCACCTCTGCGCTATAAACAAAAAAGGAGCGACAATGTTGAAAAAATAAATATTTTTACTTTCGGCTATAATACACATCCAAAAATAGATATTTAAAAAAAAATGTATTCATCAGTTTAGGCCAATATGTATTCAGCTACATATTTTTTGTTAAAAAAAAAATTGCAATAAGCGTATATTGATTAGTTTGCGCAAAAGTTAGAGCATCTACAAATATGGGAAATGATTTCTTTTTTTACTAGTAATGGCGGCGATAAGCGACTTATAGTGGGACTGTAATATTGCGGTGAACAAATCTAACAACTGACACTTTTTTTTGGAGTCCAGTGACACTAATACAATGATCAGTGCGAAAAATATGCACTGTCACTGGCAAGGGAGGGGCTAACATCGGGGGCGATCAAAGGGTTAACTGTGCGCCTAGCCTGCGCTTTCTCACTGTGTGGGAGGCGATTTGACTAGAGGAAGGCAAAGATCCCACATTGCAGGAACACAGGATTAATACCTTCCCTTCTCACAGAACGACAATCTGCCCGTGTAATCGGCGGGTGCTGGTAGACATTGAGTCCGCTGTACCCGCCACTGGGCTCCCGCTGTGTGTGAACCAGAAGTGTCAGATCACATACTAAGTACATGATCCGGCTGCCCTGCCACAGTAAATGAACAGTTGGTGGTCCACAAGTGGCTATAGATGGTAGAATATGTTTTAACCACTTCAATACCGGGCACTTTCACCCCCTTCCTGCTCAGGTCATCCGCCGTGTCCGGGACAGGAGAAGCACTTTTACATACTCGATCCTCAGCTGCTCAAGCAGTCAGTGCTCACCTATTGGCAAGTGCTGGGCGGTTCCTCGGCACCCTCACAGCCAAAGCAGGACCAGTCTTGCAGCACAGGAGGAGCAGAGAATTGTGTAAGTACAAGTGCTTTTTCCTGTTAACCTAGGTCAGCGATGGCGAACCTTGGCACCCTAGATGTTTTGGAAATACATGGTTCGCCATCATTGCCCTAGGTACTACCACACCTGAACTCGTTATACTCCTCTTTACAGCACAAAGCTCACCAGTACTGGTCCACTCTAAAGTACACCTGTCATTGAACATACATGGGAGCTGGCTTGAAACTAAAAATGTGGGATTGATTTACGAACGTAAACCTGTCTTCACATCAAACACCATAGCGGTAAACATACCAGAGATGGGACACCACCCAATGTAGTCACAGTGTATCTCACTACCTTCTCCGCCTGCTGCGTAGACTCATCCCGCAAGAGGACAAAGCAGTAGTAGTTGGAACAATCAGCAATTCCTGACTCGACTACGCAAACTCCCTCTACCTCGGACTACCCAAATAACAAATTTTGCGTCTACAAATCGTCCAGAACACAGCAGCCAGACTGGTAATGGGGGAAAAAAAAACTGGGAATCAATCACCCCGTCCCTGAGGTCCCTCCATTGGCTAGCCATGAAGGACCGGGTTACATTCAAGACCCTCTGCCTCACTCACAAACGCATGGCGGAGTGAGGAGGTGAGAGAGGAGCCCCCAGCGAGAACGCCGCGCGTATCCATCGGAAGGACTGGCTAAAGCAGGCTGTACATACCCCTTCTCGATCAGCTGATGTCGCGTAGAGGGAAGAGCGCAGGAAGGAGTGCAGGCGCAACGAACTTAGCAACCCACGCGTACATCACCCGGTACCTCAAGGCTAAGAAAGAACCGCTGCTGCAAACGGACGCTGTGGGTGCGGTGAGTGCTGAACATACCACAGATACCGTTGCTGCTATAGACATCGCGGACGCAGCGCCTGACATGGCTGGGAGGCGGGACTCATTATCGGAAGTCTCATCGGATGTTTCATCCCAAGCCCCAGCAGTGATGCCCACGCAGGCTGGAGGTATGTCTAGAGGGAGAGGGGGAGGGCAGCCTGAACCCGATGCTGAAACACCCACAATGAAGGCAGGGGAAACAAAGGTATGTCTCTTGAGCACGAAAGACACACAGACTATGGAGAGTGAAAATGAAGCTGTACTAGACCTCAGGAAGCTCAGTGCACTTATACAGGCACTCCCCATGAAGGAGGACATACTGATACTGACGGACAGTATAACGGGGGCATTGAGGGGTGAAATAGAGGAGGTACGCTCTGGAGTGGAGAGGGGGGAGCTCAGAATAAACAGTTTGGAAGAGCAGAGTTGTATATTTGGGCACAGAATGACGAACATGGAGGAAGAATTAAAGAGACAGTACCAGCAGTTAGCCATATTACAATTACGTACGGAAGAAGCTGAGGACAGAAGCAGAAGGAACAATATTCGAATAAAGGGGGTCCCTGAAGGTCTGGAGGGATCCGATTTGCGTGAAATGGTTACAGGCATGCTAAATCATGTTTTGAAAAATCCCCCAGATACACCGATCGAGCTAGATCGGGTTCACAAGGTGCCTATCACGCGACATTTGGCCCAGCTGAGTCCCAGAGACGTAGTATGTAGGATACATTTCTTCAGGATCAAAGAGGAAATAATGCGAATTGCATGGAAAGAAGGAGTAATAAAATGGGAGGGCAGTAACATACAGATTTTTCCTGATCTCTGTGGACAAACAAAATGGAGGCGACGGTTGTTAAAACCTTTATTGGAACTAATACGGTCTAAGGAAGCAACATACCGATGGGGCTACCCTTTGGCAGTTATTGTAAAGAAAGAAGGTCAGAGTTTTAATTTGAGGTCCCCAGCCCAATTAGCAGAACTCTTCCAGTTCCTAAGAACAGAGCCTATTGATATCCCTAACTGGCTAGAGTTGCCCACGACAATGGACAGAGCCCCCACATAGACTTCCCATAATGGGAACACATATAAATACTATGAGAGCCATGGGAGGCATAGGGGTATAAGGGAACAGAAGAAAAGAAAGAAAGGACAGAAGTAGAAGCCGGATCTAAGGAAAGCGTCTGAAGAGATAATAAATCCCCAAGGACAATGGATAGCTTTTTTTTTCAGAAGGACTTTTTTTTTTGAGAGCGGACGATTTTTTTTTTTTTTTTTTTTTTCTCTCTTTCTTCCCAGGGAGGGAAGGGGGAGGGGAGGGGAGAGGGAGGTATTGGGGAAGAGGTCAAGGTTGTTTAGGGAGACCAGGGGCACAGGTGAAACAAAAAGGGTAGCACTAAAGGTATACAAAAAAAAAAAATATATACAGTAGAGCAGCAAAATGACAAAAATACTAAATCAATAAACACTAAATTGTTGATTATGGATTAATGAATTATGTTAGTAATTATGGAAGACTAAACAGAGGATAGTAGCTTAGTATGGAGCTGGATGTTCCCCTCCATGTTCCCCTCACCCTTGACCTCCCTGGGGTGGGTGGTATTTTTTTTTCTAGGGGAGCTTTTTTTTTTTTTTTTTTTTTTTTTTTTTTTTTTTTTTTTTTTATATATAATATGATATGATATGAAAATGGTTCTGAAAATTGCTGTGAAATTGGTGGCAAAGTTTGTTTTTGTCTTTTTATTTATTTTTTCTCTCCTTGTGCTGAGGACCAATAGAGGGATAAGGGAGGGGTTCGCATTGCTGTGAGGGGGTACTATTTTTTTTTTTTTTTTTTTTTCAGAGTGGGGCAAAGGAATTAAATTGGGGAAGGAGGGGGGGAGGGGGGGTAGAGACATGATAGGGAAAATACATCACAGATTCAATACACAAAAAAAAACACAATACACTTGAATGCGGAGGCAAAAGTCCCATATATTTTTTTTTTTTTTTTTTTTTTTTTTTTTGAGAGAGTGGAGAGCAAAAATTCTTTTTTCCTTTTTGCTTACAACATATGTTCACATATACGTATACTATATTAAACATGTATACTAATCACACCTACACACCAATGTGGATAAGTAGATACAATTAAGGGTGGGGGGTAAGGTAATGGGGGATAAAGGGTTTAGGGGTAAGAGGGTCCTCGGTTCAAGGAAAGGAATTATGTATAGGAACCAGGTATGATATAAATACAGGGGTATTGTATCGTATATTTTTTTTGGATATTCTGTATTTAGATTTTTTTTTAAAAAGGCATAAGTCAAAACAAGGAGCGTCCTACTGTCGTCCCCCACCCCCCGGTAGGGAATTTCCCTCGGGGATGATGGACGACGATGGATAACAGGTATAATGTCAAGCAGTCTGTTAGGCACTCATTATCGCACAGTACACTAGTAGAGATATTTGAACTGAGAAGGAGATATGAGACAGATTAGGGAACGGACTGGTTAAAGGGGAGGGAAGACTTATACTTATTATTTTTTTTTTTTTTTTTCCTCTCTTTTTTTTTGGGGGTGTGCCCTCTGTGTGTACTTCTGTGCATCCACTCAATGAATGTACTATGTATTAATATTAATAAGGATGTTCCAGATTCATATCCGTGGGACACTATATCCGCTAAACTAGGGGGGTCTGGAAATTATATGATATTCGGTTTAAATGCATAACTTGACTAAAAGCTAGCTTTACAAATGTTTAACAGTGAATAGGCATGGGATTCCGTGTGTCTTTTTTTTTTTTTTTTTTTTTTCTTTCTGTCTTTTTCTCTTTTTTCTCGTGTTTCTTTGGGAAGGGGTGAGTAAGGGGTGAGTAAGCCCAAGATAAAGTAATTTAGGAAGGATGCGCGCGGATAAGCGTGGGGGGGGCTCCAGAGGCACCTCACACTTAGCACTGCATATACACTCTCCCCATTTGTAAGCGCCTCTCCTCCAAGAGGAGGAAAGCCGGAGGCGTTTAAGGGGTGGGGTTTTTTTTTTTTTTTTTTTTTTTTTTTTTTTTTTTCTCACTTTTCTTTTTTTTTTTCCTCTTTTTCTTCGTCTCCGTTACCACTGCTTTTAGCAGGGTGTCCTGCGGGTCAATAGATCATTAGGGACTGACTGGTTGGAGACAAGAAGGGAAAAAAAAGAGAAGGAAATAAACTACTCGGGAACTCGGACGAGGGACCAGCTCCCGAGGGACGGGATAGGGTTTTTTTTTTTTTTTTTTTTTTTTCTCTTCTCTTTCCCCCTCTCCTCCGTGAGGCTCTCTCCTCCTTTCTCCTCCCACCCCCCCTCTCCCTCTTGCCTCTCCCCCTCCTGGGGACCCCAGACCCTCCTTACGGAATTTCTGGGAGTCTTGGCCTACGTTCTCGGACAATAGAGGAGGGACTGGACTCGGAGTGGGGCGGGGGGAGGTAGGGGGAAGAGAGGGGAAAGAAGGGGAAGGGAAGAGATTAATATAAAAAATTAAAATGGATACAACTAATTTTACCTCATATAACGTAAAGGGCCTAAATAGCCCAGAAAAACGCTCAAAATTAATGGCGGAACTTTACAGAATTAAGGCTCAAGTAATTTTTTTGCAAGAGACTCATTTCAGAAAGGATAAGATCCCAAAATTGGGAAACCATAGGTTTCCAACAGTTTATCATGGCGCCTCACAGACATCTAAGGCAAATGGAGTGACAATCATGCTCTCAAAACAAATGACATGGAAGGTATCCGACGTAATAACGGATGAAGAAGGGCGGATGTTGATAGTAAAGGGAGTTATGGGGGAGCAAAAGGTTACCATGGTAAACCTATATTTACCTAATGACAACCCCATCTCCGCGTTAGAAAGATACTTGGAAATTATACAACAAAACAAAGAAGGGGCTCTAATCTTAGGGGGAGACCTAAATATAGCTCTGGAACCGTCACTCGATGTATCAAAGGGTATATCCCATATATCCAATATAAAACTACGTAAAGCAAAACGTATGTTACATGATGCGCAGTTAGTGGACAGCTGGAGGACTATGCATGTACACGACAAAGATTACAGTTTCTTTTCTGCTAAACACAAGACATATACGAGAATCGACTACATTTTTGTTGACCAGAATATCCTCTCCCGTTTGCGAGATGCCTCAATAGGGTCATTCACCATATCTGACCATGCGCCCATTAACTGTTGCATAGAATGGGGAGAGAGGAGTCCGTGTGGGTGGAACTGGAAAATAAATGAGACTCTTTTAAAAGACCCAGCATATGAGAAGCAGCTAGCACGGGAGATAGATACCTTCTTTGCTATCAATGATCGGGAGGAAACAAGACCAATGTATACATGGGAAGCACATAAGTGTTATCTGAGAGGTGTGCTCATATCATTAGGAACACATAGAAAACGCTCTTTGGGTGCCAAACTTGATACTCTGCTGGGAGAGATCCGAACGTTGGAAGTAGCACATAAAAAAACGCAGACACAGCAGCTGGAGGAAAAGCTGACCAGTCTTCGAGAAAAACTGAACCTTATGCTAACAGAGAAGGCGAAAGCTAAATTGAGTAGATGTAAAAGAGCATACTATGAGTACGGGAATAAACCCAGCAGACTGTTGGCAAATGCACTCAAAGAGACAAAAGCTAGGAATCGTATTGAAAAAATTAAAATTCAAGGGGATGAGGTGGTCAGATCTACACAACAAATAGCGGGAGCATTTAGAGACTACTACCTAAATCTCTATCAACTGGATAAACAAATACCAAGGACAAAAATCTCTGACAGAGAAGAAAAGATAAAAGAATATTTAAAGGCATCAGGGATGCCTAGTATAACAACAGAGAATGCAGAGAAAATAGATGGCCCGATCACAACAGAGGAGTTTCTAGGAGCCCTTAGATCTTTAAAATTAGGAAAGGCACCAGGCCCTGACGGGTACACATTACGGTATTATAAAACCTTTGCTGAAAAGCTGGCTCCGAACTTTATTGCGGCCTATAACTCAATCCGCGACGGACAGAGGATGTTGGTGGAAACTTTAATGGCAGAAATAGCAGTAATCTCCAAGGAAGGGAAGGATCCAGCTCAATGCGCAAGCTATCGCCCAATATCCTTGCTAAATGTGGATGTAAAAATCCTGGCGAGGATATTGGCCGATAGAATACTGACGTACATACCCACCCTGATACATGCGGACCAGGTTGGGTTCACGCCGGGCAGGGAAGGTAGAGAAAATACCCAAAGAATCTTAAGTACAATACACCTAGCCCAACAACTTAATAAACCACTAACTCTCATATCGGCAGATGCGGAAAAAGCTTTTGACAGGGTGGATTGGGGATTTATAAAAGCCATACTGCAACACATAGGACTAGGGAGGGGGTTACAGAACTGGATCACAAGTCTTTACTCTTGCCCTACGGCTAGGGTGAAAGTAAACGGGATAAAATCAGATACTTTCCCCATCCAGAATGGAACCCGACAGGGTTGTCCTCTCTCCCCTATTATATTTATTCTTTCTTTGGAACCATTTCTGAGAGTAATCAGAGCAAACACAGACATAAAGGGGTTACGAGGTAAGGGGGAAGAATACAAGGTGGCTGCATACGCCGACGATCTACTGTTTACAATAACCGCCTCAACAACATCGTTACCATGCTTATTAGCAGAAATAAAAAGATACGGGGAAATATCTAATTTTAAAATCAATTACAATAAGTCGGAGGCGATGGGAGTGGAGGTAGATAGTCGGTTGAAACAGCAACTAGTAGCTAACTTCCCTTTCAAATGGACAGACTCCCATGTAAATTATCTAGGAACTAAGATACCAAAGAAGTTAAGTAGGATTTTCGAACTAAATTTTGCTCCTCTGATAAAACAAATAAAACTTGATCTGCAAAAGTGGGACAAAGAAATTTTCTCTTGGTTCGGCAGAATAAACATAGTAAAAATGAACGTGATGCCAAGAATACTCTATCTGTTTCAGACCTTACCAATAAAAATACCGCCAGGATTTCTGAGAGAAATGAGAATCAGATTTATGAAGTTTATATGGGCAGGAAAACATCCAAGAGTGCGGAGGAACATATTGAGCCTAACTAAAGAAAAGGGGGGAGTTGGACTCCCCGACCCAATGGGTTATTACGATGCCTCGCACTTAGCCCGTATAGCGGACTGGTGCACACAACAGGAAGACAAACCATGGGTTAATATGGAACGTGAGGTGTGTTGTATCCCATTGGAGGGGCTGGCATGGATAGCAGAAAGCAAAACACCTCAGGGCGTAAAAAAACACCCAATGATAAATGCTACACTTAGAGTGATTAGAAAGATCGCTAAGAAAACAAAACTGTTGAAATACATGGGTCCCTTGACACCCATTCTGGGTAACCCGAGCTTTGAGCCTGGTCTGAAAGACCGATGTTTTAAAAACTTGAGACGGAAGGGAATCAGTAGATTGACACACTTTATGATAGACAATCATGTGATGAATAACGAAGAGATGGAGCAGGCATACGGGGAGGATATAGATTTATGGAGACGAAATCAGCTGAGAGCCTTTTTAGGATCGTTGAAAATCCGAGAGGAAGATATAGGAGCACCGTCGAAATTCGAAGAAATCTGTTTAAAAAAAGAACCAAAGCGACACATGCTATCATATATGTACAATCTACTGATTGAATCAAGCGCGCCTCAAGAACTAATCTTCATACAGGCATGGGAAAGGGAGCTGGGCATAAAGTTTTCAGAGAAACAGAAAAACAAGATCTTTTTATTCACACATAAAGCGTCAATTGCATCAAGATACCAGGAGGGGGGATATAAAGTATTGACCAGGTGGTACAGGACACCAACGTTATTGAATCGGATCTTCCCTAACACATCAAAAATTTGCTGGAGATGTCAGAGAGAAGAAGGCACCATGATACACATTTTTTGGAGTTGCCAAAAACTAAAAGAATTTTGGGAGATGGTATCAGACACTATTCGGGAGATCACTGGGGTAAATTTGGGAGACAGACCCTCAGCATTCTTGCTCTTTGACATCCCACAGTCACTGGAAAATTACAGGCATTCGTTGTTGAGACATTTATTAACAGCAGCGAAGGCCTGTATACCAATCTTATGGAAGAGCATGGTCCCCCCAACAAAGGCACAATGGCTTAGCAGAATAAATGAGATCCAGTTGATGGAAAATCTCACTATGGGTCTTAGAGAGCGTGAGGAGGAGTATTGGAGGACGTGGACTCCATACATTGAATATGGGGGGCGTGGAGATTAGGGGGGGGAGGGGAGAGACGGGGAGAGAGGGGAGAAATTGTCTTTGTTCTTTTTTTTTTTTTTTTTTTTTGGGGGGGGGGGGGTGGATGGCGGGGGGTGGGAGAGAAACGTAGGGTTAAGATATCCTCTTGAAAGGCGGCAGCTGTGTGTAGTGAGTATAAGTATAGACTGCACCAGAGCCAAGGAAGGGGAGAACTGTTTTGATATAGAGTGTAAATATTTAGAAGACGGAGCATTAGCCATCTAGTTAAAGACAAAAAAAAAAAGGTTGTCATGTCATAAGATGAAACTGAAATGGCTGTATTTTACTTTCTGTATATGGTAAAAGATATATAAAATAAAGAATTATAAATAAATAAACAAACGCACACAAGGAAACGCTCCTCAATACTTATGCGAGAAAATAAAAACACTACACCCCTAGTCGCGCCCTCCGGTCAACTAACCAAAAACCTCCCCAAGGACCTCTACAAATCTAAAGGAGAACGAAGGACCATGCCTATGGAACGCTCTACCCACAGACATCCGCATGGAAGAAAACCATTGGGCCTTCAGAGAAAAAAAAAAAAAAAACGTAAGACCCACCTCTTTTGATTTAGTTCGCATTTGTAACGCTATACAAGTTACTCACTTACTCTCTATGCCCTCAGCCAGCGCTGCTCTGTCCACACCCCCTAACATGCATCACCCTGCCCCCTAGTCACAGAGGTGACAGTGAGGCAAAAGTGGGCATGGCCAGAGCGGCGCTGGTTGAGGCCATCCATCTTGACTACATCAGGCCCATTTAAGCAGCGTGTCATCTTCAGTATGCGTACACTTCTGGTTTGGTGCACTTAGACACTGTAACAGGAGTGACTTTTGGGCACAGATTGAGCCAGGAGATGGGGTGGCAAGTGAATCATAATTCATGTATTACATGAGATGGGACATTAATAATAATTCATGTTTGCAGGATGTCTTGAGATATCACAAGTTGTTGGCTATTCAATGTGGGGACACATTCTTTTGAAAGGTGTTAATTGCATCTACTCCTAGACATTTCATTGTCCATTGTGTAAAGGTGTTAATCCAGGTCTGCTCCCAGACCTCTAATTATGTATGCTAAATACTGTTTATGTGTGGAATGTACTTGTCGGAGACAGAACGTCTGTCTAGGGATGTGGATTGAGAAGAGATCATTGTGTGTTGGTGTTTTGTTCGAGTTCTGTTAAAGCAGAGTTCCGGCAACAATTTCACTTTTTAAATATAAATACCCCTGTAATACACAAGCTTAATGTATTCTAGAAAAGTTAGTCTGTAAACTAAGGTCCATTTTGTTAGGTTGTTACAGCATTTAGACACTTTATAAAATAGAAATTGACTAGGGCCATCTTAAGTGTGGGCATCATGAAGCCAGACTGTATGACTTCCTGGATTTCAGCCTTCCAGATCTCGCACAAGCAGTGTCAGATCAGGTTTCAGCACCTGTGCTGTCCAAGTCACATGATTCTTTGAGACTGGGGAGTGCACAGACTCCTGGAAAGTTACACCCACTACATTCCCAGCAGTCTGTGTGGTGCATTAAGCACCTAGGTGCAGGAAGTGGGGAAGATTAACTATTCTGCCTAGCAACAACACTTTGAAGGCATCTAAAAAATAAAAAATAAATTGTAAAGGACTAATGACATTTTTTTAAAACTACTGATGTAATGTTATATTTATGGGTGGAACTCCACTTTAATGAAGGAATGTGCAGTGATTAGATCATGATAATTATAGGCCGGCGCCGACATGTCTAGAATGTTTAGTAATTAGCTCAAAGAATGTGATTGAAGCCCCCCCAAGGTGTGATGTGTGGGTGGGGACAGTTTGATTGTTCCTGTGCCTTGAAAACTGTATAAAATCTGAGAGTGAACCATTAAAGTTGTATTACATTTGAAACCAGAAGCACAGAGCTGTGTGTCTCATGTCTGGGGGGAATTCTTATGGGTCGTGTTCGTTTGCCTGATTGTGGAGTGTCGATAAGCTGTCTTGGATGGGATGGAAGGTCGTAAACGGTGGTGACCGTTAGGCTGGCTTCACACTGAAGCGTCAGCCACGGTGACGGTATAGCCGCGCTATTTGTAGCGCGGCTATACCATCGTGTTTACCGCGATATTCGGGCGCTAGCGGTGAGGTTTTAACCCCCGCTAGCGGCCGAAAAAGGGTTAATACCGCCCGCGTTGCGGCGGTATTACCGCGCTTTCCCATTGATTTCAATGGGAAGGCGCGGTACAGGAGCGGTGAACACACCGCTCCTATACCGCGGTAAAGATGCGGCTAGCAGGACTTTTGGAGCGTTCCTGCTAGCGCACCGCTTCAATGTGAAAGCCTTCGGGCTTTCACATTGAAGAGTACAGGGCATGATTTTTCATGCGGTATAGCAGCGCTATTTTTAGCGCTGTACCGCATGAAAAACGTCCCAATGTGAAAGGGGCCTTACAGACACCTACTGCCATGTTTGGAGCACCAGCAGAGAGATCCAGAAGCCTCCAGCTTGGAGCGGCGCTACAAGCACTTCATCACCCCATCAGTAAAGAAGTAGTATTTTCTCCCAGTCCCCCTATACATGATGGCGGATCAGGTTGCAGGGCATCCTGGCACTGGTAGTTCTACTGTATATCTCCAGCCATAGATCCCACTTAATGTATTAGTAGAGCCAGAGCTTTTTTTCTCAAAAAATAGGTGCAGGAACTCAACCACGACCTCATTCAAATTTCGCAAACAGTAGAAGGGTCTTAAGGGGCATTAAATACCAGAATTGCATTACATGCAGAGTGTAGAGTTCAGGGCGGTTACACACAGAGTGCAGAGCTGTCACTTGTAAACACAGAAACCAGACTTCTGTGTTTACAAGTGATTGTGGTGAGCAGGCACCAAAGGGTCTGAGCCAGAGGTGGTGGAACTGAGTTCCCCCAAGTTCCCCCTGAAAAAAAGCCCTGAGTAGAGCAATCTGACCACAGAGCCCATTACAGCTCCTCTGACATTTTGTGAACAATACTGGCTGTAGAAGGGTAAAGTAAGGCCACACAACTTCCCAACTCCCTCCAGATCTCCTGATTGAGGAAAATCAATCATAAGAGTTCCCGGTAATGAGATTTCATCTTTCTCCGAGAACAGATATATTCTAGAACCAGCCAGCTCTCACTTAATTGACCAACCTGGGTGACATTTTCCAGTCCTGTAATGTGTGCCCCCATCGATCGTATGTCACAATGTAATCTCAGCCGGTTTATTGGATAGTTATTAGATGGTATTGACTGACATGGGGGGGGTCGCAGAGCTTGGGGGGGGGCTGGGAAAGGAGACATATGCAGTTTATTAACTCTTCAAGACCCAAAATATATATTTACAGGCAATGTAGGCTAACGTTGCCAATGGCATTTGTTGCTTTGAAGATATTTTTTTGACCGTATTCAAATTAGAATTTGTTACAAGCAATATCAACGTTTGGCCCTGTTTTTTTTTTATTGCAGTTAAATTCCTTATAGAGAAAAAAAATGCCCTATTTCAGTCCTTAGTAAAGCATCTGCTAAAGGTGTGTGTGTGTGTGTGTATAAAGTTTAAAGGTGATGGACAATTACATTTTCCTCGTCATGGCTCACTAAAGCTGGGTTCACACATACCGTGTTTCCCCGAAAATAAGCCTGGGTCTTATATTAATTATGCCAACAAAAGACACAGTAGGGCTTATTTTTGGGGTAGGTCTTACAATGTAATGTGCTGTCTTCTCTCCCCCTCTCTCTCCCTGCCCGTCAGGAATCCCCAATGTAAACGGAGTTAAAATGCTTGTAAAATCCTACAATCCACTCTATTACAGTAGTATATAATGTACAATGTGTGTGTTCCTGTAATATAATTGTGCCAAATACCTTTGTTATAGCGCCATTCTGCGCTTCGGTGACCCGCCGGAGCTCTCTTCCCCACATTTATATTACAGAAACACACATTGTACAATATATACTACTGTAATAGAGTGGATTTCAGGATTTAGTATTTTTAACTAGGGCTTATTTTTGAGGTAGGGCTTATATTGCAGCCCAAAAAACACAATAATTGAGCGCACTCCCAACATGTACCTATATGAAATATACCAGGAGGGGGAGGAATGGTTCGTACTGTGAACAAAGTCCAAATAGATGGTTAATGGAAATACATTAGTCCAAGTAAACAATGTCCATAACACTGTGATAATAGTGCTTTGCTAGATGGCAGCCAGCTGACAGATGAAGCGATCGGCAGAACAAGAAAAAAAACACAAAGCAGCGCTTTCTAAGCATAGCAGATGAGTTTAATGCTTAAAAGACTTAGACATATAAAAAACCTATAAATAACCTACTCACAAAGGGAGCGTAAGTTCAGGCATGGATTGGTATGATGCGTCATCCGCGAGAGTCCCGGTGGGAGCGATCGTCACTCATGCAGGCATGTGGTGTTGTCCTTGCCATCAACGGCGGTGGCGGCTGGGACCAAACGCCCTCGGAACCGACAAGAAGGGTACAGGTTTCCACTGTGTGCTGCGTGTTAGACGTCACTTCCGGGCGCGGGAGGATGCGCGCGTTCGAGACATTCGTGTCTCTTCATCAGGCAAGATTGCAGCCCTCCTGGAAAAAAACGCTAGGTCTTATTTTCAGGATAGGTCTTATTTTTGGGAAAACAGGGTATAGGAATTGTATGCGGTCTTACACCGCCATCCAATTGGCAGAACATTTGAAAATGTTCTTTTCAATGGGTCTGGTTCACATAGGTGCGTTGCATCCCATTGCACAAAAAACGTGTGTGTTTTTTAGGCAGTGCGGTGCGAATTGCAGGCACACAATTCTTCAATTGGAACTCATCTGATTTGCAGATGTGTTTCGTTGTCAAGGGTTGGGCTTTAAAAAAGGTAATGCTCCTTTCCAAATTGGTCATTACTAGAGATGGGCCGAACGAGCCGGTCGTTGTGCCATAATGACACAGGTACTCATAGATGGCCCTCTGCTGCATGTGCAACCAATGCAGCATTGCCATTACAGCTGGTGGGCATGTCACAAATCAAAGATTGGTTAAACCCACAAGTGCTTTTTTTTTTTTTTACCACTACTATTCCTTTATATTGCCTTTTGGAATTTACAAATGCAGCAATTTAGAAATTGGATGAAAGTTAGCGCTGGAAAACTATTTGATAGATAAAAAGTGCATTTTATATACAACTCTATAGATCAGACCACAATGAGGGATAAATGAGTAATGAGGGAGAGAGGGACATTGTTTCAAATCAGGGACAGTCCCTCCAAATCAGGGACAGTCCCTCCAAATCAGGGACAGTTGGGAGCTATGCATCCGGTTGCAGGAGAACAGGGATGCGGCCAAAATCCATACTAGGCACATGTATCTGCAGTGTTTTGTTACCTCTCTCCAAAGCACCATGAGCCATAGCAGTCTCCTGCTCCGTTCTTCTGTTATTAGCCTGATAACTTCTGAGGAATTCTCTGTCACATATGATAAAAGCAGCTGGAGTTGTGTGTTGGGGAGAATGCTATAAATAGATTGCTCTGTTGACTTGTTCAACTCTGTGCTAGAAAGTCTCTACCTATGAGGAGAGGGGGAGTGTGCGCCTTTCCTCCAATCAGCTGTCTTGGCTGTATGCCCAGGCTTCACTGCAGTGTGGAACAGGAAGAGAAAATCTTCCAACACAAATGGCTCCTTCTAAACAGTATATAAAGCTGAAGACTGCAGATACAGATGTAAAACTTATGTAGGGAGATTTGTTTAATCTCTATCATATGAGGCTGTTCACTTCACTGGGTATATGTGATGGTTTACATCCACTTTAATGCTCCTGTCAGGTGTTTGTAGAAGTTGGTGTCTTTATTAACGGGAAGCAAGGAGAAATCGCCCTTAAAGGGGTTGTAAAGACAAAAATATTTTCCTCTTAAATTAAAGTCTGACAGTAGCTGATAAAGTAAAAAGTAATGTTTTGCATTATAACTAGTTTGATACCTGTTGAAATCGAGCTGTTTTATTCATCTCCGTCACTCCTGAATCATTATTCTCACTGACTTCCTGGTTTGCGGTGCACATTCATTCTTGCTACATCACGGCCTAATGGGGGCTAAGGTTCCCGTTAGGCTTAGCCTCCATGCCTGTGAGGGATAAGAGAGCATCTTCACGCAGGGCTGTAGTCATAGGGAGGGGGTGAGCATATTCTGCTTTCCACCATGCAAAACAGCTCAGATGCTGGTGGAAAGCAAGAAGAGGAGAGACAGGAAATGGCATTTTCAAACCTGGATTACTGTATTTTGGAGGTCAAAAGGAAAAACGAGGTAAGTGATATTTAAATGCTCTAGCTTACAGCAATCAATTGATCTAATAAAAAACGAACCTTTAGTGTTCCTTTAATGCATAGGTGCTCAACCTGTGGCCCTCCAGCTGTTGTAGAACTGCAAGTCTGACAGATACAAGCATGACTCCCAAAGGCAGAGGCATGATGGGAATGTTTCGCAACAGCTGGAGGGCCACAGGTTGAGCACTAATGCGTGCAACAGTGAGCAGTGTCATTCAATTGTAAAGGTGTGCATTACTGAAAGTTCTCTGACCCGCTACTGCAGTACGTCTGCAATCTGACCCGCTCCTGCAGTACCGTCCGCAATCTGACCCGCTCCTGCAGTACGTCCGCAATCTCTGACCCGCTCCTGCAGTACGTCCGCAACCTGACCCACTCCTGCAGTACGTCCGCAATCTCTGACCCGCTCCTGCAGTACGTCCGCAACCTGACCCACTCCTTCAGTACGTCCGCAATCTCTGACCCGCTCCTGCAGTACGTCCGCAACCTGACCCACTCCTTCAGTACGTCCGCAATCTCTGACCCGCTCCTGCAGTATGTCCGCAATCTGACCCACTCCTGCAGTACGTCCGCAATCTGACGGGCTCCTGCAGTATGTCCGCAATCTGACGCGCTCCTGCAGTACATCCGCAATCTGACCCGCTCCTGCAGTACGTCTGCAATCTGACCCACTCCTGCAATACGTCTGCAATCTCTGACCCACTCCTGCAATACGTCCGCAATCTCTGACCCGCTCCTGCAGTATGTCCGCAATCTGACCCACTCCTTCAGTACGTCCGCAACCTGACCCACTCCTGCAGTACGTCTGCAATCTGACCCGCTCCTGCAGTACGTCCGCAATCTCCGACCCGCTCCTGCAGTACGTCCGCAATCTGACCCGCTCCTGCAGTACGTCCACAATCTCTGACCCTCCCCTATAGTATGCGTGTTAACATGCCGCTTTACTTGCTCATTTGAGATTGCTCAGTGAGTGATAATGAAGTGCAGTAACCCCTAGCAACCAATCAGTGAATAGTAGTAATCTGATGTAATCCCTCAACGAAATCGGCGAGCGTTGATAGTGTGCAGTAATCTCTAGCAACCAATCAGTGAGGATAGGCTATAACCACCGGCAACCGATTTTAATGCACGATTTGCTGCAGTAAACCGATTTTGAGTCTACCTGCTACTTTTTTTGTCTCAGAATGGAGGGCGGGGACCCAAGAAAATGTTTGCACAGGCAGTGTTGCCCAGCCCATATACCATTTCACTTTTATAGGCAGTAACAACCAAAGACGAGAAAATCTCACACCAGAAAAAGGATTTATTGAAAAATAAAGTTTCCTTAGATTTTCTTTTCTACAACAATGAAAAGTGAAAGCTTTATGATCCATGTTAGAGATACAGAATCGGACATTTACAACCGCTTGGATGTGTACACTTGTGTTTGTACATCGATGTTTTAGCAACACTATACCACTTGTTACAATCTCTACTTTGTGAAAAGTGGGCTGCTGGAACACGTGATAAAAAGAACATGACAAATCTCCAGAAAAAAAAAAAAAAACACTGGATAACAATGCAAAACAAAGTTTTCTTTCAGCCAAGGGGCCTCTTAAAGTTTGACAAGGAAGGACCTGACCAGTTTTAATTCCTTACAAATAACTCACCTTCACTATTCAATTACGCTGCTTTCACATTGCAGCGTGGAGCCGCGGTGACGGTATAGCCGCGCTATTTGTAGCGCAGCTATACCGTCGTATTTACCGCGATATTCGGGCGCTAGCGGTGAGGTTTTAACACCCGCTAGCGGCCGAAAAAGGGTTAATACCGCGGTATTGCCGCGCTTTCCCATTGATTTCAATGGGAAGGCGCGGTATAGGAGCGGTGAACACACCGCTCCTTTACCGCGGTAAAGATGCGGCTAGCAGGACTTTTGGTGCGCTCCTGCTAGCGCACCGCTTCAATGTGAAAGCCTTCGGGCTTTCACATTGAACACTACAGGGCATGATTTTTCATGCGGTATAGCAGCGCTATTTTTAGCGCTGTACCGCATGAAAAACGCCCCAGTGTGCAAGGGGCCTTACCGTTACCCATAAATAGGAAAATACAACTGCAAACATGCAAACTGTTGTCGGCTCTCACTATAAAATCCTCAGCTTTGATCACAGCCAAACAAGTGGTGTCACTATTTATAATGGGGCCCGTATAGGGTGGAACAAAGAAAAAACCCTCCAAAATGAGAAAAAAAAAAAAGTCGGCATGCCCTTCTTGTAAACCCTCAAGTTTTTTCGCCTTTAATGTCCCCCAGCCCCCCCCCCCCCGTTTTACTCACCTGAGCCCATCATCTCCTCTTGGGAAGAGTGCTCTTGCTCTCTGCCTGTCGTTCTCGGTTTGATTGGACAGTTTCATAGCAGCGCAGCCATTGAGCTCCCGCTGCTGTCAATAAAATCCAATAATGCGGGCGCTGTGGCCGTTTCCACGCCTGCAAGGTAACCCCCCCCCCCCCCGGAAGTGCGCGTCTCCCAGGGGGTTTACCGGTGCAAGGAGGAGCCGCGAGCGCCACCGGGGGAACCCAGAAGACAGTGATTGAGGCCACGTTGTGCAAAACGAACTGCACAGTGGAGGTAAGCATGATATGCGTAAAAAAAATATAAAAAATAAAAATGAAGGTTTACAATCACTTTAATGTGTACTTGCCTTAATTCAAAGCACCTAGTGGGATTTCTGTCTGCTCCGTCATTTGTCTGCCATCTACCCGAGTAACTTGACAGTCTATGCCATGGGTCTCCAAACTACGGCCCTCCAGTTCAGAAACTACAATTCCCATCATGCCCAGTCATGTATATGAATGTCAGAGTTTTACAATGCCTCATGGGATGTGTAGTTCCGCAATAGCTGGAGGGCCGTAGTTTGAGGATCCCTGGTCTATGCCATGGGTGCTCAACCTGTGTCCCTCCAGCTGTTGCAAAACTACAAGTTCCATGATGCCTCTGTCTTCAGGAGCCATGACTAAGCACTGACTGTAAGTGCGAAACACGTCGGCCATACTGTATCTTGTTGGTTTGCAGTGACTGTTTGTGCAGTTGAAAAATAAAAAGACAACTTTTTTAAGTGATTTTGGAGTGCGGCTGTCCAGTTCTCGTCCATTTATTTGCTGTCTTCAGGAGTCGCGCTTGTAACGGTCAGCCTTGTAATGTCTTACAGGACTTTCCGCAACAGCTGGAGGGCCACAGGTTGAGCAGCCATGGTTATGCGGACATCAGAGGATCCTAGGAGACAGCCCTACTCCCCTCCAGCACACAGTATCTGATTGACAGTCGTAGCTGTGCATGATGTGTGTGTGATATTGTATGTGTGTGTTGTGCCTTTTCCCTCCACTCAGATCCAATATTACACTTGGCTCTCTGTTGTGCAGTGTGTGACTTCAGATTCCAGCCCCCCACCTGCTGAAGCAGTGAAATGCTGTGTAAATTCTGGACATTAAAAAAAAAAAAAAACACATTAAGAGAAAAGAGGGCTGCCGATAAACAGGAACAACTTATATAGGAGGATTTGTTCCCCCTCTATGCATCACCTGAAGCTAGTCACTGGGTTATGTCAGGGTTTACAATCACTTTAAAATGAT